>NC_135556.1:11563909-11603909 GCF_964340395.1 Glandiceps talaboti | reverse complement strand
CTATGGATATATACATGATTAACAGAACAACAACTTCACAAATGCCGACATATTCCAATTCAACACAAAAGTACAAGTAATTCTTGAAACACGTTGATACCACTGAAGTCGACGTCATGCAGTCTGGCATAAATGCAAACTTTTAATGTCTGCGTTTTCACCGGATTTCATTGACAGAAAGATGTGTTTGACATATACAGTTTCGGTGATGTCTGATCAAACTGACTGTAATGTAAATGTATATTAATTTTGAAGACTTTGCACCAGGCTTCGCAATCATGTAAATTTTAGCATTTGGGCGCGGAATGAAACAAAGTGCATCTTAAAATTTGTCCCTGAGAAGATGCATACGGTAAAACGGTTGCTATAGCGACAATGCGCTTTTACATTATTGTATAACTATATAAGTATATATAACTATATATAACTATATATATAACTATATATATATATATATATATATATATATAGTTATATAGTTATATAGTTATATATATATGTGTGTTTAGTGTTTATATATATATATATATATATATATATATATATATATATATATATATATATATATATATATATATATATATATATATATATATATATTAAATACAATGGCCATGGATGTGTTCGTGTTTCGTAACAAAATGTCGATTACAATTCTCTCTGGTTTGTTATTTGATATATGTAATCGACTTATCTGAAAGCAAATTGTACAGTATACGATTACACTTGATAAATCCTGAGTCAATTCTCTGGGTTCGCTTTCACTGCACACGGATCGAGAGAGCAGTTCGCTGCTACTAATACTTACTAAGTCCCAAAAGATATGAAGAATTCTTGACTGTTCTGTATCATCATTATTATTATATATCTGTGTCGTAAAATACTGAATATTAACCTTGAAAGAAAATCGTCTTTCACCTCGGGGCAGACGATATAGCAATGGGGTTGACGGTTTACGATTGAGGATTTTGATGTACTCAGGATTCCCCGAATATGTTACAAATACATTGTCAAGTTCTACGTGTATGTTTTGCCAGACTACATCACATAACTTATTTGTTCTATACGGCGTCTACACATGGACATAGACCAGAGGTTGCAAATTGTTTACCGCTGTCTACATTTCTGTCATCACTTTGAACTGACTGGAAATGAAACCCCAATCTCATCAAAACAAAACTCTGTTATTCGATGTTCACGATACTATAATGTCCAATATGGCCGACTCAATTCAGCCGACAGAATTCTCCATATGGATGCTAACGAAGCGTGTTATTTCATTTTCTGGACCTTCAGTACAGTGTGTGGAGTGTTGACCTTTCACCCTTCCCTGTACAGACCTGACAATGTGTTGATGGCTCGTATTCGTCCTGGATTCCAAAGTCAACTAAATAACCTTTCTAATACGAAATCAGCTCTCCTAAACAAACAGAAAGTGTAATTTCTTTACGAAATACATTTGCGAATTCTGTCTTTCTAAATCCCGGGGCTTTTAAATTCATTTTTTTTCTCTTGATGACATGAATAACCTTTGTGAAGAACTAGTTAAAATCCCAAATCCTGGGCTGAAATTTACTGAAGCATTCACAAAACAAATCGAAAAAAAGAATCAGTATGATATCTAGATGTTCTAATGGTTATTATTATTATTATTATTATAGACGTGATATTTTAGTACAACATAATAAAATAGAAACGACGATTTGAAAAAAAAATATCGCAACTATATGAGAATACACAAGCCTGTGCATTCACAATCTGTATGTATATTAATATCATACTCAAATTGATGTAGGGCCTAAGTTCGCATCTTGATGTGTATTTCATTTACACCAAATATAGAAAGTCTATACCACGATTTAGATTAGATAACACAAACTTGGTATGCCAAAAGTGGAACACAGCAGCAGTAAACTCTTCGCTGCCATTGTAATATGATATACGTGCATCAACTTCAATTTCAATTATGGTATTTGACAATAGTGTGTTCTTGCTGCCATTATTTTGGTAATTTTGTAATTTGTTTTCTTTTCAAAAAATATATAAATCGTCATTTAACTTCTAATTAACTAATCTACTCTCTTGTAACCTAAGAATTATTCATTTCACATAAACTGTATCTGACAGATCCAGTATCAAAGAATTCAATATCAAGGTTAGCGTGCAGTGGGAATACGTGTATTCAAAATCACACAAAAATGTGCATAATGATATTAAGTGGGGCAAGGAATTGGGTAAGGGCCGCAAGTGTTCACGAATGGTTGGTTGATGTATGCAAATAATACAAATATACATATTCATAAACGACATTTCTCAGCGGTAGCGTGTCATGTTCGTAATCAAAAGACTATCTATACGTTGCAGCTCGTCAACTTGTACAGTAATTTCACATCCGGGTCATTTATGTCATCGGGATTAATTTCATGTACTTTACCAGTTTGCAGACGATATTCACACTCGGCGGGAAAAAAGAAGCAGAAATAGCACAACTGGACACCGTGCCCTAAATTGTGGCCCTGATTCGGTGTCTTATCAACAGACCGTGAATGATTGGTCAATTGACTTTGCAAATGTTGAAAATCACAAAACGTTGGTAAACTAGTAAGGGTGACATTAGTTGTAATAACTTATTTTCATTGGTAAAATATTAATTCTATGCCCACTTCAACTGGCTAGATGTTTTATCTAGAATGCATTGATCACGTCAGGCGTTGAATGATATTTTTGTTCAGTGTGTTTACATGTCCACAATTTTGATGTATGGCCCTTCAGGGAGGTGGCAAGGGATTCATGGAGTCCGCTCAGTTTTTATACATATTCATATGCAAATTTAGCAAATCACTCTTTCACACGGTGGTGACTAACATGTCGTTGCACCACTGAGCCATGGAGGTAGATGCACCCGGTGTTGCCCTCACGATTTACCACCAAGCAACATAAAACGTTTCGGTATTTTTCTCTGACTGACCAAACATTACGAGTTTATTTGATAAGGACGCTGAAGACATCAAAATCCAGAAATACTATCCGTGTTTCATTCAGTGGTTGACTTACAGAAAAAAATACAATGACAGCTGTAATGCTCCTCGTGTATCATGAGTGCTTTTACACGTTTAAAACTGAAGTTGATCATTTAAATGAACCACGCATTCTCGTCAGACTGCTTCGCGTTTGCTTTTTAATTCGAGAGTGTTTGAAGTTATGAAACTCTGCGTTTTTTTAATTGTGTAGAGTGGTGTGCTTAAATGGATGGAAATCTAAAAAAAAAATACAAATCGGCGGTTTTTTGACACTTATACGAATAACTTGATACAGTAGGTTTTGATGACTAACTACATAACTCAGCTTGAATGTATTGAGCGTTTTCTGTTCGTTGGTTTCACGCGACCCGTCAGTGGGTTGCTTTATATAATTATATCAAAATTGTATGTTTAAACCAAACGACTTTACTAACAAACCACCGAGAAAGAATGCATAGAAATCCTGAGTGCTACGATCTATAGTAACCCATTGAATGATATCATCAGGCTCACTATATGAACACATCCACTTGAAATCGATAACAAATTTCCAACTAAACATGTCTGCCTTCAATTAACGAACCGTTGGAGTCCACACACGTTGACACATGTACATATCATGGACTGTAACACATATTAATTCGGTTATTGCTTTATGTTGGTGTCTTTGGCTAACACGAGAAATGGGTCTCTAATTGGCAATCATTTGCAGTCGAGCTGTTCGTAGGCGAAGCGTCTAGTCGTGTAACGCTTTGAACACCGACAATGTGAAATATTTGCTGTAGTCGACTGAATACCACTTTATAAAAGAATTCATGTTTGTGAAACTCAAGGTCAGCTATGTTTAGAACAAATGCGCTTTAGTGATAGGGTTTGGTGTGTGTCAACGCAACAGCTTATACGGTTTGTACACCTCTCTCAAGTAGCCCAATCCAGAAATCGCCTCACGATGTTTACGCTTCGCTTAGTTCATAGTTCGCTGTTGTAAATTTTAATGGACCCGTTTTAAATCATCTGTCCTTTTACAAAATACTTTGGTCTCAGTTTTGAAAAAAAAATGATCACTTGTGGTTTGCATGTTTAGGGTCGTCAAAGTGACATCTGGTTGATATGCCCTATAAAAATTCTTTCAGCTTGGAAGTTCACGTGTGACATGCTTCCGATGAGACCGTCGGTAGGGCTAAATTTGAGCTCAGGTGTACGATATTTACATGGGCGTCTGTTGGTCTATAAGGTCAAAGGTCATGTGAGGTCTTTGTGTGATGACGAGCTATGAATTGGTCCGTTTGTATGGCTTCCACCAGGTGACCTCGGGATGCCCACTGTGTATTGTATACCACTTTAACTTTCGATCAAAATGGTGGATACTGTAAGTCTCTTCCGGCAATGAATAGCTCGACCATCAGGCCAATAAGCTCTGTAACAAGACGTGTAGTAACTTTCAAGGTCGCCCACACATTATTGCGAGGAACTTCAGACTCTAAGTTGTACAGAGGGTAAACATAACCTTGTACAGAACGATAAACTATGTCCATTAGTTTGAACCGATAAATGCTATGGTACTTACCTTGTGTTAGTAGTAGTGTTAGAGCCACAAACAAGCACGTATTCATGCTACCGCTTTGTCCATAGCACCCTCTCATTTCCCACCTTCCTCACCAACATCACTGTACGGACGGAAATAAAACAAAAAAAAGATACTTTAAAAATCAGACGGTGTCCCAGACTCGTTCTTAGACTAGACAGGCTTAGTTTAAAATCGCAGTGACAGTGCTACCACACATGTACGTCAGAACTCGTACAGTCGCTGCATGGTGTAACTACAGTAGCTTTTGTTGGTGCGTTCACTGTTGCATCTGGTGTATGAGGTCATCGGCTGATTAACCATGTACTATATGCTCTCTATGTCAACCCCATCGTGGTTTAAATGGTGCTAATGCAACACACCATACAAGATAAAACTCTTCACATGACCTCATCCAAGGTCATATGATATTTTGTGGCACGGCATTGCCTACGGGCGACCCCTACACCCATATATAGAATACTTGCGGTATCAAAACATCAGACACGGTGGGATTTGGTCTTCGCTAGAAATTCTATAGCGAGTTGCGTAGTCTAAATATGACTCCCTAGTTTACTCATAATTCGTCATCCTTTATGGCGGTGATAATGCCACTCGTCCATCATTCACGATTGTTTGAGTGAATTTTAAAATTGGTATATTGTCCAATTCTGCTATATGGACTCGAGATAAACCAGCGACCTGCAAGATAAATGGAGTGAACACTTTTGCGCTTTTTCTTGATTCCCTGCTTTTCTCTATTCTTTTAAAGTTTCTCGATATTTATCGACAGATTTATCATTCTCACAAAAGACCTTGGGAAGTTTACTGAGCGTGCAAAGGACGCTTTGTAGGTTCGCTATTGATAAGTGTTTATTAGTAGTATTTATTATCGTCAATTCGTCCTATAACGACCAAGAGCATCGACGAAAACTGTGCTTGCACGACTCGTGTTCGGTTTATGATTAAACAAGCATAATATGGAGATTTGAACGTGAGTATTCGTCAGCATTCCATTGCTGTTCAGAAGTGTAGCAACATTGGCATTAAAATGAGCCGCCCTACCGTTTAAAAGGTCAAAAGGTCACCAGTGAGCAGCCATAA
Organism: Glandiceps talaboti; assembly: GCF_964340395.1. NCBI lineage: Eukaryota > Metazoa > Hemichordata > Enteropneusta > Spengelidae > Glandiceps > Glandiceps talaboti. The sequence continues at coordinate 11,598,221 of NC_135556.1, read as the reverse complement.
TAATTGTCAAGATAAACTTGGAGGATACTAGTTTGACCTGTTTTCTGTTCTCAGATTAAAAATCTGACGAGTGTACGCATTGTCTCGGCACATAATTTATGACAGTTGTTCGATATATGGGCGTGTGTACGTATGCGTTTCTTTTTGATCGCCAAGACCGAAAAACAGTAAAATGCAAAGTCGAAATGGTTATAAAGATTTACTGCACGGCTTAGGATCAGGACGGACCTAAATCTCCCTGGAGCAAAGTCCACGTAAAGATGCCGTCTCGCGTCTCCGAGTTCTCTGCAGCGATATTGCACAGAAGCATGGTAAATTAAAAAATCATCGTGTGTGTATAAAACTGTCTTGAATTCTTGAACTTTTTTTAAAATACTAAAGCAGTAAATTTTCATAGGCGAACGTCTCCCGAAATTGCACACTTCAGCGTCTTACGTACCAAGACTACTGGGAGAAAACCCGGTATTTGAAATCTCTCAATGGGCATTGTTTACAGGAATTTACACGATGGCGTCTCTCTTTCACTGCCTTTTACGTTACTATTGAAACACTTCTGTACATATTGTACATGTAGTCACGAACCTGCACACGGTTGATTGCCGTTCATTCTCAAGTTGAAAAAATACCAGATTATAGCAAACTTTAGTCTAAAGCGATGTCCATGTTATTTCTATTAAACTACTTAAAATATTCGAAGTTCTTGAATGAAAAGAAATGGTGTGAGTTGACTTTAAAAGACCCTGACAGATCGATACGGTTGGTGACAAAGGAGACGAGAGATTCTCACCATGTACCAGTACAACTACAAATAATGTACCCCTGTACACGCCAGTCACATTCATTCTTGTTTGGCTTTAGCTTGCACGAATAAATTGCGATGTACGCTCCACATGTGAAATAAGGGTAAGGGGTCATTGCAATCACATATTGATAAAACACCCTCCAGTACGTAAATCAGTTGATAACAAGACGTATGTGCAAGGGTGTTTGGCCTTAGTGATGAGTGTACTGTAACCCCTTTTATACAAATTGTATTCACACTGAACATATATAGCAGAACACCGTTAAGTTTAAATCTAATAAAATTGTAGAATGAACAGTAACTTTTTAAGGAGATTTAATATCGCACAGTGATTTCTCTGATAACTGTTTACGTGATTGGATGAGAGAGAGAGAGAGAGAGAGAGAGACAGAGAGAGAGAGAGAGAGAGAGAGAGAGAGAGAGAGAGAGAGAGAGAGAGAGAGAGAGAGAGAGAGAGAGAGAGAGAGAGAACGAGCAACGAGCACGCGAGGGAAATAAAGTATTTATGTTTCATATATAGAGTAAAAAGATTGTAAACTAGTAAAAGGATTATGACTGAATGGGGTATAGTGGAGTAAAGAATACAGTACTATGCAACATACATACACTTTCGCGATGCACACTTGAAAATCACCAATACACAACACTAGATAAAACGCCACAACTACATATAAATGCCTATCTAAATTAAAGTGAATACAGTGTTAAAGTTTCATACGTCCCAATACGTAGACACTCCATGGTAGGCATGGAAACGATGACATCAGTTGAACCCGCGACATATTGAATGTTAAAGGGATATAGGCCAACTGCAGACACTGCTCTATTCAATAAATACTTTATAATATATATAAACTAAAGCTTTATCTAGTACCATGATTGTACAATTCTGTTTTTGATATTTGTTGAATTGAGTGTCATCTCTATATAACCTTGGTAGATTTATGTATAGACCTTTTCGTGTATTAATAAGGTCTATGGTTTATGCATGTGCATTTACCGTAATTTCTTGAACATCATGATGTCAACAGCAATTATATTTGTGTGTACATAAAAAATTACGTCATAGCACAATATTCATGATGGAAATTAACTTAATGCTATATGTTACAGACACCATAATTAGTCTTGATACTAACTGATATTTGTACTACAGGGCACGAGTCCATTTAATGGCTTTAACACACTATTGGGGTAAATGTCTGTTGAAACAATTGGGACAAGACGTTCGAAGAGTATAACATACAACTGCCGACATCAGGCTGTCACCGTGGACAAACGAAATATGTTACAAACATGGAAAGTAAACAAATAAATTGGATTTAATAACACCTGGCACAGCCCTTTGGAATAGTAGAGACTTGTATTATACACCATGGTTTGATAAGAACAGATTTATGGCCTCTTTATGTGTACAAGAAGTGCAAGGGAACTTGAAATTTGTTTGTGAACGTGAACTATTATGTAAAGAGGCCATACAACTCTTCTTATCAAATGATGGAATGCAATATAAGTCTCTGTACTTCCAACATGCTATGCCAAATCCAATTTAGTTGTTTAATTTCCCTGTTTGTAACAGGTTCCGTCGTTCACGGTCTGATGTCGGCAGTTGTAGTTCTTCAGATGAAACAAAACAACACAGTAAACACACTCCAGATCCGGTCCATGTCCCTTTCACATGTAACACGTGTTTGAGTTGACCAATAGTATAAACTCATTTGATTTAACAAGCAATATATGCATGTTTTAAAGAATATTTACGATCTACAGTTTTTGTAGCCTACGGAAAAATACATCATCATTTAATATTTGGAAAAAGAAAGACAGTGAAAACGTATTTGACTTTAGTATGAGGAGATTAATGGCTGTTAACTCTTTTCATTTTTTTTTGTCTAAAAATACAGGAAACAACGGTACTAAAACCTATAAAATTGTACTGTGTCAGCGTGGAGGCCAAATGAATAATTCAATAATTCACAACCCCTGTCACCACAAACAATCGACATCCAATGATATTCTAAGCAATAAAAAAATATAGTCTCAGAACAAGAAAATATAGATGAAATATTTATGCCTGCAACAGGGGGAATTACTTTTTATAATATTGCCAGATTTTAGTAGCCTTTTATAAAATGCCGACAGCTATCACGTGATTCGATTTAATAGATCCCTGGTTGCTGTAAAGGGGATTATCTAGTGTAAAATAATCAACAACCATGATGAACATTCATTTAAAATGCAAATAAATCAACTGATTAAGAATATAAAAAAAATGTTTGTTTCTGATTCAGTAATCTTTTTCAAAAAAAACAAACAAATCTACATTCTGTTCTGGACCACATTTTCTTGTTTCTGCTGAAGTCTAGTCGTTGGGTTATTAAATTACTGCCTATATAGCCTGCGATTTAATAAAATTTTCACCCAATATTACGATTGTATACTATTGAACAATCTTTTAAGTTCTCGTTATCTTTGTGCTAGTGGATATTAGTATTTGAAGAACGCTGTTTTTGTCTAGACCGAATGCTATATAATTCCCCTACAGTTATGTACTTTCTATGGACACGACAGTTGTCTATTAGATTAGAGGTTCTAATTGAAAAATAAACACTAGGTTCTCTGTGTGAGTTATTCCAATCGAGGACTTAAAAACAACTAGAGAATTTTAAGGGCAATTGCTTGTGTTATAATTTATCTTAACTTAGTAGATAGATAGAAAAAATTAATACCATGACTACCATCATCAAAGTCGCCGATTTAATCAGGCTTATTATCTATTTTAATGACGTATTACTTATTCATGATCTCAACTCTGTGTCTAACTCGTCTCACAGGTAACGTAACGCAACGTAAATTGGTTGATATAACTTGCCGTCTTTATGTTCACTCGTTATGTTCTGTACATACGCTTAAGCTTACTGGTCGACCTTCTGGTGGCAATATGTAAATGCAGTCAAATCACTCCTATAGTGAACATTCCGTTAGTTTCACTATACACAGGGCCCTACTATACATATGGGTCATAAAGGCCGGTAAACTCAGACTGGGGTCAAAAGTCAGACGAGTGAATGATTGAAGCAATACATATGGGTACTATGTTTTGAAAAGAGATAGCAACTATTACGTGAACTCCTACCGGTAGTATCGCTCAGACTGAAGCATATGTTTGTATGACAGTTGGTGGGAAAGAATTTTCTGTTTAGAAAAAAGATCATATTACTCTTCAATAACGAAGTAACAGACGGACAGACAGACAGACAGACGGACAGACAGACAGACAAACGGACAGACAGACAGACAGACGGACAGACAGACGGACAGACAGACATGTACATATACATACATACATACATACATACATACATACATACATACATACATACATACATACATATATACATACATACACGTACACCCAGTATATTTATACCCTTTGTTGCTGCGGCTTTCCTTTATAATTTCTTCTGTATGACGTAATATAATTGATGATGTCATTAGCTAAAATCCATAACCCATATTTCTGGATCTATTTGCGCAAAGTAAGTATGGCACGTTTGCATGTTTAGGGATATGGGGTAAAAAAATATGATAAATGATAAAAGTGAAGTTCCTGTCCGTATCTTGTGATCTCACTGGGTTTACTTAGAATGCCACTTAGGAGGAATATAGATAAACAAGATCCCCAGGAAATGACTCTCGTCTTTAAAGGTACACAACATTAAACACACTACGTCATTCACTAAGTGCTTTAACGACGAAGAAAATGGAATATGATATGTGGACAGCGATATTTTGTAAGGTTGATTTAGAAATATATACAGTTGAAGAAGGATCTAAGAAAAGATACGTGATGACTTTCTCTAAGCTCTGCTGTTAAAATGTTCATGTACGTACAACAAACTTTTAAATATGTATACCCCGTTATCACTTACAACAAATACACATCACCAACCTACTGTAGTTTGTATTTGAATAGACAAGCTACGAGAGAATATGTGTACAGACAAACAGACAGACAGACAGACAGACAGACAGACAGACAGACAGACAGACAGATAGGCAGACAGATAAGATAGGCAGACAAACAAACAAACAGACAGACAGACAAACAAACAAACAAACAGACAGGACAAGACAGATAGACAGACAGACATACATACATACATACATACATACATACATACATACATACATACATACATACATACATACACACACACACACATACATACATACATACATACATACATACATACATACATACATACATACATACAGGTACATACATACATACATACATACATACATACATACATACATACACACACGCACGCACGCACACACACAGACAGACAGACAGACAGACAGACAGACAGACATACAGGCAGACATACGTACGTGTGTGTGTGTGGGGGGGGGGTGTTATGCATGGAAAAAAGTGAATATTGAGCTTGTAATAAAACCGTGCCTTTTCATGTCCTTATGAAATTTGCAAAAACGTTATACCTGGTTGTATCTAATATTGTAAGATGTAGAAATATAGTTTTTTTTGTTATTCTATTCAGTAGTGTTTACCACAGCTGTAGGAGGTTTGAGTGAAAATAATGGATGGACATAATTAAAAATCGGTAATCGATAAGTCTTGTATAATGCAAAAGTGCAAACAAAGACCTACTATCTAATAAAAACGAAACATGCACCAATAATTGACGATCAATTTTATATGTATGTATCATTTGATAAACATCCCTCTTGCTGTCAACTGACTAAGGTACACTTAGTCTAACACTTCGAAAAATGTCACTGAAATATAAATTATCTGGTGCTATTTGTCACAGTACTGAGAATTATACAGTATACATAGTTCTTTTGTCCTGGATATGTTACATACACTCTTGGTTATTATACGTGTACGTGTAGTCGTTGTCTACGATCTCTTGTTCAATAATACGATAATTGTTCAACAAGGAGATCTTTCAATATAGAAAACGACCACTATGATGGCTAAAATACAAAAATAGAATTTAGGCTTAACCAAGAGACTATGCCATCTGGTTTGGCATACTGGAGCCATACGGTCAAGTCGCTGGGATGATATAGGCTAGTGTTTAGTGGTTTATGACATGCAAAATAGCTTTACTCTGATTTGAACGTGTAAGTGAAAAGAGCTCCGCATTCGATATTCGTTGATAATACTAGGTCTGAACAGAAAGCAAAATTGATAGCTACTTGCAATTGTCCGTACATTTTGTATACCCTGAGCTACACGAACTTTAAACTGTCACAGTGCAGGGTCAGTTACTATAGGAACAGAGATGTAACATCAAACCTGGTGTTTTGGCAACAAGTTAGAAAATTGAAAACAAATTCTTTCAGAACCATACACGGTAGTCTAGGTTACCGTCAAAAATAGATTAAATATGATGGATAAAACTTAAGAAGAAGCCCAATTGTAACCATGGAAACCATGGAAACATTGGCACAGTTTTACCATGAGATGACCAGATCAAATTTAAAAAAAAGATCAGGGGAGGGTAATCAGAAATAATCAATCAGGAATTCATAACTACTTATTTTTGTTTTTCTATCACTAAGCATTCTTTAGTAAGATGAGACTGCACTAGCTGAAATTGGAAAATATTTTGTTAGGTACAATAACTTTCTCGTAATACCAGACACCATCAACAGTATTGAACCACCTGTGGGTAAACACATTTTTGAAGCTGTATACACGATACATCAAATCAAATTGATTTTGAGGGGCCGCACCCAAAAATCAGCGCCCTCAACGGCGATTGTGATTTCAACCTATTTTGTACTACCTATGGATAATATCGACTACTGGTTAATATGTACAATGTCTAATTATTAGTATAATAATATCTTAATAAGTTTCAGTGAATATTGTGGTTGTCTGATCGAAAAATGATATTCTAGTGCAGTTGTAACATGGCGACAGATTCAAAACAAAGGTTTCGCTCAAGATTTAAAATTGCCACTACACTACCTACAGATAACATTGACCACTAATTATAACAGGTATCATGTCTTTTGGTAAGTGACTGACCAATTTTTAGTGAATATCTCTTCGGTTATTGATGAAAAAAATATGTCCTCTAGTGTAGGTTATCGTGATAAAGTCCTCTCTACTCAGTTACCCAAGCAATATCATCAACACACAAATATACATCGATAAACGAACAATACAGTTTCTAGTCAGCGAATCTAGTCAGTGAGTCGGTCAGATGAGACGTGATTTCCAAGTGAACTCTTAATTGGGACAATTTTTTCACTCCACTGGACACACTCGTACTCGCTTCACCTTGGGTCATTTCCCGCTGTTACACGTTGGCCAACAAGCCAGACTCCCTAGCGTAATGGAAATACAATTCACTGAACAAGACGAAGTGACCTCGGTTCAAAGACTTCGTGTTGTTACTAGTAAGCCCTCTAAAAACCAAACAGTCGCGCCTCGGGGAAACATCGTAAAAGCTTTGAATTTTATTTCGTTGATTAAATTTATTTCGGTGTATACAGCATGGTTCAAAAACATGTAAAAGGGTCATTACAGAAAAATAATCAAATAAAACGCTTTTCTGTCCATTATTCGTACCACTTCTAGATCACTCAGTTCCAAGACATTTTCATATACGCATGTTCATTAAAAATATAGTTATATAATTTCATTTCCATATTATATCAGATTTAAAATCTGATATTTGGGTCGATTATTAAGTGTAGTTTACAAGAATAAATTAAATATCATACGCCTACAATCGATAAGAAGTATTTTTTAGAAACAGGCTCCTGTCCTACTATCCATCGATGTCAGTATTTGGGCTCAGCGTAGCCGTATACTTTTCACTGTCCGATTCATGTTAGTGTTCACTGGCGCTGTTTGAAGAAACTGCACATGCTACCTTTTAAGGACAGCAAGATTGAATTAACACAATTTCTTGGGACATTTTGTCCAAATGAAATGAATTAACTTGCCACCATGCAGACGTCAAATGCAGACATCAAAACATTGGCGCCCGCGTCGAGTGTCTGCGTTGCAGTGTTGTCTGTTTCATTTAGAAAAAATGTAGCAAGATTGTAAAATTTGCAGTCATTTATTGGTTTCTGCGTGGTCGTATCAAACAGAGGCAGTGAACACTAACATCAAACAGGCGGTAGGTGTGTGCACGTATTGAATATAATTATTAGATTTAGGTTGGGTGATTCAGTTAAAACTTGTCTGATTGTTGAATGTCTACAATCTCTGTACACATATGATGCATTTTCGTATCTTACATTATACATGTTACTTGTAACAATGACAAATGGCGTCTACACCTGAAAAAAAATTGCACAGACTGACAATTATTAATGAATGACATTTCGTAGGAATTCTAGTCAATGATGAGAATGCGTTGCTAGGATACGGGATTTTGGTTACAACTCATCCTGTATCAGATGTATGGCTTTAAGATATACTGAAGGATCAGTTTCATATATAAGAACTTTTATCGTTCATTTATTATAGAATCCGTGATCGATTCCCTTAATATCAAACTCGCAGGATAATCTAGATCTTGTTGAAGTGAAGGGAATCATACAAAGTACAGACCGATAATACCGTGTAGAAGATCGCATTAACGAAATGAACAATGAGAATTAAATGCTTTTATGCTATATTCCACTAAATTGCTACTTAAACGTCAGATACCTCAGCGTAATTATGCAAATTAGCGCAAGGCAAATCTTAGACGTGTACACTGAGACAATCACGCACTGTGAGATAATTTCAATAGTATCCATTTAACATAAGAACATAATTTATCACATTAATTATCAAACTAAAAGCATCGCTATTGTAAAATGAATCACGTGATGATTGGTACGTGCATCAAACAAAAGCCACTGGCAGACGATGAGAAGGCTGCAGAATAAGAGATGAGATTTAGGAGGGAATGTCTGCAAACATTCATGGTCAAGATTCCCTCTTTTTATTCATCGAAAGAATTCTTCACTTACTATGCATTCCTAGATGAGATAACGTATTGTTTTGTATGGTACTAAAGCGTGATAGAAAAGTGAAGTATGATATCCGTATTTGTTGTCTAGCTACATAATAGCTGTGATGTTTGCTGTCATAGAGCTGTTATTCATAGACTGGCACCAGTTCTTTGGGAGAATATTTTGTCTTCTAAATCGTCAAATGTTTTGATTTTGTAATTTATTTTACGGTTTATGTAAAGGAAAAATATCATTCCCTCTTTGTTTTTTCAAGTTACTAAGCCCCCTTCCCATCCGTAAAAAGGTTATTTTATACTTGAAGAATGAACCAGGCATATCGATTCAAGCAAGTCTATGTTATTTGTTGTAGCATGAATTGCTGTCGACGTGCTTCGTAAAATTATGCTTTCGTTCTATGTATTTCTGTAACCCTCCTCCAGGGATAAATGGACTCGAGGTATATTCCTTTTAGAATAAAAAAAAAGACTTGATACTTGATTATTTATGTAAAACATCACCCGGTGGTAGAAACCACAATTATTCTACGTCTGTAGCTGACAGTTACATTGAAATTGAAACTCTTATAGTACTACTGAGTCGACGGTGTTGACATGGCATTGGAACAATTCTCGGACAACTTAGCGCTTAATAAGCTTATTATCAATGTAATACCGATGTATGAAAACGTCAACGCCGTGCCCCCCCCCCACAAAATAAATAAATAAAAATAAATAAATAAATAAGAAAAATAAAGTAAAATAAAATTCTTTAACCATTGTTCTCCTCACGGTATTTCAGTACCCGGTGGGTTTTTTTAAAACGAAATTGCAATTAAATTCACAGATAGAAAAAAAATAGTAACATCTCTGACGATTTACAAAAACTCGTATCAGCCCGTATCAATGTGTAAAAAACAGACAACATTGCAAACGCGGGTTTTCACAATGGTACACATGCTCATTTGTATACAAATAACAATCGTGTTTTGTCCCTGACAAACTTACAGAAGGATTCTTCGTGAGCTAACCTAAGACGTCTTGTCACTACGAGTCGATAACATCAAACCATATACAATATACGCAGGTTTAGAATTATGCTTCATAAAAATTTGCCTGACATCTATGCATCAAATCATGTTTCAGCTAAGTCTGTTAAGTTCAATTTACTTCTATTTTCGTCACTTTATAAAATGAATTTTGATCGTAAATTGAGGAATTAAGCCTATCATAGCGGAGACACATTAATGGGATTGACTGTGAGATATTTAATGCTATCAATTTATTCTGATGTCATTGCGTGGTACGAAATGTATTTGATTCGATAACAAAAAATCCTATGAGGTAATGATTGAAACTGAAAGGAAGAATCTTGGATAGATGCCTGAAATAAAATGTCGCCTGACAAAAATCTTAGTGCTAGCTACATAACTTTATTTTGGCGCCTCAAACAAATTTAACTGCAATTGTTACATTTTAATCCTTTTGGGATGCGGATCACCTACAGTTAAATAACTCAAACAAAATGTAGCAATACTGGTAAGATTTTTGTCACACCAGACGATAAAATGTAACAATATTGGTGAGATTTTTGCTGACTGGACCAGACGATAAAATGTAGCAATGCTGGTAACATTTTTGTTGTGCCAGACGTTAAAATGTATCAATATTGATAAGATGTTAGTAATGGTAGATGATGAAATGAGCTAGCAATGTTGGTAACATTTCTGTCGTGCCAGACGATAAAATATAGCTATTTCAGTAAGATTTTTTGTTGCGCCAGAGGATAAAATGTAGCAGTATTGGTAAATTATATTTGTAGCAGCAGACGATGAAAGGAATGTAGTTGTGTTGGTAGGATTTTGTTGCGCCAGATGATAAAATGTAACAATTTTAGTAAGATTTTTGTCGCTAGAGGATAAAATGTAGCAGTATTGGTAAATTGTATTTGTAGCGGCAGACGATGAAAGGAATGTAGCTATGTTGGTAAGATTTTTGTTGCGCCAGACGATAAAACGTAGCAACATTAGTCAGGCTTTTATCAAATCATTTGACATTTTGTTTCAGGTTAACTAGCTTCTATTGTAACAGAAAGACTTGTGAAGTTCAAAAGTTGAGAATCGTGAGTTACGACTGAGAGACGAGAAACCTTTAGTGTTTGACTATAAAGTTGATAGTATTAAATGGGGATCACGCTTTATCAATTCAGGTCATATTCTTCATCATCATTTTAAGTGAAACTGCTTCGTCATAAATTGGGGATGAAATATGATGAAGAATTACTGCTGCTGAATGGTGAAAAGATAAATATTTTAGTCGAGGCAGATATTAAAAAGATAACAGAAGGTAACAAGGAATCTAAATGTAAATGCGATGAATGAAACACACTATTAGACACTACTCTTTTTTTCTGAAATGACGCTCCCTCCCTAAACTATAGAACGAAGACATGTGCTATTTTGGACATTTATAAAGCATGTAATCTAGTGAAGTAATTAATAAGTGTCTTCTAAATTGAAATTCAATTTAAAAAAATTTATTCTGACTTGAACTCGAACTTAAATGGCTACACTCAAACTTTTAAAATTTTGATTAAAATAAGATAGATAACTCTTATATTTAAAGACACCGTGCTGGAGTCTCATCCAAAGAAGGTCCTATATATCGGAGAGTACTATAAATGTTAATACGAAGGGTAGACTCTATTTTTTAAGTATCTTGTTCTTAAGAACAGTGTTGCAGTCCACAAAGAGATAGGCGTATGACATTATTACACACGTTGCACTTAAGTTAAGTTAATTTTACTTCATTCATTTATTCTTCATTCATTCATTCATTCATTCATTCATTCACTCACTCACACACTCACTCACTCATATTCATTTGTTCGTTTGTACGTTCATTCATTTATTAATTTGATCATTCGTTCATTCATCCATCCACCCACCCATCCATCCATCCATTCATCTCACTCATCTCACTCACTCACTCACTCACTCACTCACTCACTCACTCACTCACTCACTCACTCACTCACTCACTCACTCACTCACTCACTCACTCACTCACTCACTCACTCACTCACTCATTTGCAAAACTGTTGGTAATTAGAACTCTTAGTCATGATACAAGCTCTAATTATTACTACGCTTTTATACTGACCTGATGAAAGTGTTTGAATATGTTGGTAATCCAATCTTCAAAAAGTATCTATTGACGGCCTAATTGATGCTATTCAACATCATATCTTAAATAGAGTTCCTATCCCTTTTGATCAACAATATTACATTTTCTGACTAAAAACTAATCATTTGTCCCCCCGACAACGTCCATAAGTTTCAGAATTACTCATCCATTATTCCTGTATCAGTGGGAAAACTACGACCTGGGAAAACTAAAGGATGAAAAATAATGAACATTTTAACCCCTAAGGTCAAGAGATCTCTCGAACTTGTTACAAATGGGCATTGAAATCAGAAGAAGAAGAAAAAACGTTATGCTACACGAGTGTGTTATCAACAAACACACTTATCATACTTCGGTGCCAGCCACCTGACTTAATGAAAAAATATCCCATTAGATGAAGCCACATAGCCAAGCCCCAAGAGGGTAAACGACTCGTGTTTCGTACAAGCAATACAGTGAAAAGTGAGACATAAATTGTGATTAGTTGCAATGACTTTTCTGTTGTTGTGAGTAAGTTAGATGTGTCAGTATAGGGTGAATGATGAATGAATAGAGTCCTTGCTTACACTGTGCTGACCTGATAGAAGCATGTTTTACATAAAGATTTACTTTATCGTTCAGCTCGTGCTAATGAATCTAGTTTGATGAGGGCTCATGTGTCATGGGTGTGTGTGACAGTCGCTAATAACACGGCTACTTTATCAACGTTTCTAGTTGACTTGGATAGAGTATTGAATAGCAAGTTAAACAGTGGACAGCATAGGACATCTTCATCAATATTTTGTATGTATAACGATGTGATATTACTGATGCTATATTGTCCAAGTAAACGTTACAGCAGACAGTAGCATAATTATAAAACGGACGCGTGTGGACTGCTTTAACGGGGTAAAGCAACTCCACACCCAGTAAGATAAACAGCGTATTTGCCGGCAAATCAAATGATATTACGACTGTAAATTTTGTCTAAAAGAAACTACATGTCACAGCAGGTGTGTAATTACCGTCTGTAATAATTTGAAGTTGGCTACCTTTATTGAAAACTCTGATGTATTCAAGTGGAAAGGCGATTCACCTTCAACTATGAACGAAGTGTAGACGGAAATGGGGAGAGAGAGAGAGAGAGAGAGAGAGAGAGAGAGAGAGAGAGAGAGAGAGAGAGAGAGAGAGAGAGAGAGAGAGAGAGAGAGAGAGAGAGAGAGAGAGAGAGAGAGAGAGAGAGAGAGAGAGAGCTTTGTCGCTTTCACTAATCTCCTGCATTTGATCAATAAAGTTTAGGTTGTAAGCTAATTAAATACTATAGAAGATATTGATTCATCTCGGTGTATTTACGTAATTGACCTTTCTAAACAACACAATGTAATTTGTGATACGTGAAGTTCAATGAATTGCAAAATGATGTCAAGTCTGTCTGTCTCTCTATTTTTTCTCTTATCTACACTCTACATTTTGTACTTCTAACTATATATATATCTACCTGTCTACCTATCTTCATTATACGAACACATGTCCTTCTGTGACTGACTGACTGACTGACTGACTGACTGTCTGTCTGTCTGTCTGTCTGTCTGCCTGCCTGCCTGTCTGTCTGTCTGTCTGTCTGTCTGTCTGTCTGTCTGTCTGTCTGTCTGTCTATCTGTCTGTCTGTCTGCCTTCCTGTCTGTCCCTGTACCCATTGTGACTAAAAGTTTCTATATAGTCTAAGTTAAAGTTTTGTAAACGTCATCTGCCGATGCATGAGTCACCGATTATAAGCTAAGGTTTGATATGGACTTTATGTCCGTACTAATCATGCTCATGTTTTCACCTATACACAGGGTGTGTGTGTGTGTGGATCATAGCTCGCTGCAATGAACACAGTCAATCGAGCCACGCCCACTATGCAAGTCTTTGTAAAGTGAGCTAATCAATATCTTTATACTCGTATTTAACACGGGGGTCAGTACCATAAAAGGGATTAATGTATTACCGAGTCTTTTCCGTACGTTGAGGAAGTAGAAACCATTAATCAGACTGTCTGTCACTGTCAAAAAATCCACTAGTCACAAATGATAGTAATCGCTTCAAATCTAGACTATTTTTTCTGACTACTGGGTATCACCATTCATACATTCATGATGATTAACCCTATCGAGTATAACATCCTCATTAAATATTCATCCGCAATATTGCAAGTATTCCATGCGTGTCTATTTCTAGCTAGGATTTGGAAGGGATTATCCAATTTTTAATAAGAACCGCCATATGTAAATTTATGTGCTAATTCTAAGATTCGAACCAGCGTTAGTCATTCCTGATTTTCAAGCTTGCAGCATTTCTTTTTGGAACCATGATATTCTACTCTCCGTCCCTTCCTTTTTGTCATGTACCAATTCTTTCGATGGATTACCCGGATTTAGTCAGTAATAGCGAATGGTTACTCTAAATTAAGCTTGATATTGTTTGTCGCTATTAAATCGATAATGCCGATGGTAATTCGTCTTCATATTGTGAGAGATTTGCTGTGGCGCCAATTCAATAAACGTGGACATATTTTTCATCATTTTGGCTGTCGATACCAAATTTGTGATTACAAAGTGTATGATGAAATCATTTTATAAGAATATCGGGGAAAAGGCAGGTTTTATGAGTACCCGAGTCTAAGCTACTTTAGATGTGAGAAAAGGGGGTAATGAGGTCTAGACATGTGTATGATTGTCGTCGACGTAGTGTTTTCGTCACGGTGTAGTTAGGAATGGATATGGGTGGTGGTTTTGAAAAAGAGAGAAGCAAATAGAGGAGAGAGTAGATAGGGAGGATAGCAGAGATGAGATTGATAAAGGATCAAGGAAAGCTAGGTGAAAGGTGGTAGAAGAAAATGGAGAGAGAGAGAGAGAGAGAGAGAGAGAGAGAGAGAGAGAGAGAGAGAGAGAGAGAGAGAGAGGGGGGGGGGCAGGCAGACAGAGATTTAAGACAGACAGACAGACAGACAAGCAGACACATGCACAGAACACAAAGACAGAGAGAGCACAGAGGCACTAGAGTATGAAGGAATACAATTTTCAATTTGTGTTGGTGCAGGATAACTAGAATGGCAGGGATATTGTGACATCTGTTTTACAAAGGTCGGCTTATCTGACATTTCTTCCTAACCATATTGATAACTGTTACAATGAAATAATCCGATTTTCTCTCGATCAGAGTAATTGTCGGCACGCTCAAAGAGCTCCTCGGCACAGGAGATGTCAGAGATAGGTGTCATTGCGAGGCTTTGTCCGCCACAATGAGACAATCGGAAAGGTGATAGTCAAAGTAATTGAACAAATATAATTTCCACTTTCCTCATTTTGATAAAAATGGCGGCCATTGTTAATTGAGTATTTTCCTGTCGATAATATTTGGACCGTCAGACGACAGCTGGTTTGCCGCCAAACTTCACCATGCAGATCAACTTATTAGAATTTCGTTTTAAGATGATTCCATTGATTTAAACGTGTTTTTTTTTCTTTTGTAAATGGAACACAGCGTAAACCACCGGTACCGTTGGTGACAGTAAAATCGTGATTTTCTTCCAAGGTATGTCTCGGATAGTCTTGATTTTCTGTGTCAATCATTACACGAAAACAGGTAAAAAATGTCATACAACTGCATCATACACCATGACCGTACACTACTTTGCAGATTGCTAAACCACGATCAATCGTCTATACAAAAGTGGTACACTCGATTCGGGTTTGGGGTTAATTCGATCAATATTTGGGAGTCACCTTATGCATACAACCTCTCTGTTGTATAAAAACTAACACTCAAGATTTGACCCCATTGATCATGTGCGACGACGCTTCGGGATCAAAGGTCACAGGTAGTCCTCCTTAGGACTATCTGTAGGTGGTAGATTTAGATCTAACGCATGAATCGATCTTGTCAATAATTATGTTTTGTGATTGAAACTTATTTTCCAATCCTGTATAAAACATACGATGGTGATGATGATGATTCGGTACGACGCTGAAAATATTGATATTTGTCCGCTTTTTCTGAGTGTCATCTGCATTGACAATGTCAGTGAATTTTACATGTGTACATATATACATACATACATACATACATACATACATACATACATACACACACGCACACGCATGCATACATACATACATACATACATACATACATACATACATACATACATACCGTACATACACACATACATATACACACACGCACACGCATGCATGCATGCATACATTACATACATACATACATACATACATACATACATACATGCGCGCGCGCACGCACACAGACAGACAGGCAGACAGACAGACAGACAGACAGACAGACACATACATACATACATACATACATACATACATACATACATACATACATACATACATACATACATACATACATACATACATACATACATACATACATACATACATACATACATACATACATACATACATACATACATACATACATACATACATACATACATACATACATTTGAAGTTGTCCAACCGGGTAACTGGATCAAACAGTAAAAGGAAACCTATTGTGTGTAGAATCTGATTTTCTAAATTCGAAAGTACATGAAGTAGAAATCAGCTTTCACAAAGGTACTATAGGCATACAAGTATTAACTGATATCGCTTAAATTCACATTCTGAAAGAAAAGCGCCGAGTAAATTCGCTAGGATGAAAGGTATAACAAGAATTGACTATAGAATATTAACACGTTTATTGTATAATTTCTGACCTTCATCAAAAATCATCACTTTCGATTCTTCACAGTCATTACATATGCATTTGACGTTTTCTATAGATAATGATGTCGTCACATAAACCGACAAAACCTTCGGAACTTTTGGATTCATTGACTTTCAATAACACAGATTAAAATGTCAAAGGAAAGCTATGCCTCTGTGATCTTGCGACGGGTTGCTGTGTTGTTGAACTACCGGGATATAGAAAATATCTCGATCGATATTAATTGGAAAGTCGTTTACCGCATTGCACAAGGTCAGAATAAAACATAGTAATCAATGTGATAATAACATGCATATTTTTTTCTTATAAAATGAAACCTTTTGTCGGCTCCATCATCACGACATGAGCGGAAGTCGTCTCCGGTTTAAAACCTCCATATTCATTTTAATTCAATTTTTTATGTATAAACCTTTTAATTCGCAAAAATGAAAATGCCTCTTTGAAATCAGTCATGTCATATCTGGTAACTAACTACAACTTTTTGAGAGTATTAATGTTTTCTCTTCTAATTTGACAGTGAAGTAAGAATTTCCTTTTATATTGTATGTTGGGCGCGAAAAGTAAAAGACTGCAGATTTTGCAGGCACTTTGCTAATAACTTAAAACGCCGAAGGAATACCATACGAAAATGCAACGAAATGATAGCATGTAAAATCAACCTCCATTGATTGAAAATAAATATTGAAATGTACCTTACATAATGGAATATTACAGATTTTGTTGAAATTCGATTGTGTAGACATACAGTAATATACAGAAAGGTCCCTTTGATGTACCTATAAACTCTAAATATTTTTATTTTTGAAAGCAAATTTGACACCTGGGGTGTATTGTACCGCGACGCGTTTATTAAAGACATTGGTCATTTCGGAGACAGTCACGTGAATCCGATATCCAATAAACTCCGTCAATCACTTGTTCGTATATTCTGTAACAATATGTCACGTTTAAATCGAGTATTGATAGCAATTTAATATTTGTTTGTTTTTGGATGTCACAATATAACCCTAAATATAGATCTCTTTTTATTTCTTCTTACTTCTGTCTTTCAGTTTCGTTTATGCCAACAATGGTGTTAGTGCACTGTTTCGAGTCGCACAAAACGACGACAAGATGGCGACCCAATCAATAATCAATGGCAGTATTAGAACATAATCGAATGCCGTAGTTCAGTCACCCAGTGTACAAGAGATTGCATCATTGTTACCATTACTATATAGTAGTTTTGATTCTCTCTGTGTTTCAAACACGATGGTCTTATTTCGCTATGGATTACACTTTAACTACATTTCTTTCCTCTCTCGTCCTTCCGTCTGTCTGTCTGTCTGTCTGTCTGTCTGCCTACCTGTCTGTCTGCCTGCCTGTCTGTCTAGCTGCCTACCTACCTGTCTGTCTGTCTGCATATCTGTCTGTCTGTCTGTCTGTCTGTCTGTCTGCCTACCTGTCTGTCTGCCTGTCTGTCTACCTGCCTGCCTACCTACCTGTCTGTCTGTCTGTCTGTCTGTCTGTCTGTCTGTCTGCATATCTGTCTGTCTGTTTGTCTGTCTGTCTGTCTGTCTGCCCGCCTGTCTGCATATCTGTCTGCCTGTCTGTCTGTCTGTTTGTCTATCTGTCTGTCTGTCTGTCTGTCTGTCTGTCTGTCTGTCTGTCTGTCTTTATCTTAGTTTCTCGCTATTGTTATTCACCAATTTACACTCACATGTTTACTATTTCAACAATGATAGCAAGAAATAGCTGACACATCCTTTCATTTCTACTCCCACTCTCTTCCTTCCATCTAGTTTCTTACTCTATCGATCGATGATCAGGTCAGCTGACAACTGAAACACCTATGCATCCACTCACTCACTCACTCACTCACTCACTCACTCACTCACTCACTCACTCCTACCCCCCCCCCCCCGCCCACGCACCCACCCACCTACGGACCCACTGACCAACTGAAGACACACACGGTACATTGACAATGTGCCAAGCCAATTACCCTGTATCATCTTGACAGCGCTTAACTTCAAAGACAAACTACAGAGAGCCCTGAAGGTGTCTGATACCGTCTAAAGTGTGATAACAGAAGTGTGAAATAAAGGTAGATTGGCGCCACCTTGACGGACGACAGCTTTTATTTTTCGAGCATATTTAGTTCATTTCCGATGTGTTTTTTGCAATATTCATAGCACAGTTTTTTTCTGGAATCTTCATAGAATACGGCCATCAGCTCTAATTATAAACGACAACGATTTCATTACCACATTGCGTAGTCCTTACATTGCGTCGTCCCCTTTCCTTAATCCCGTTATTAATAACTTAGCATGCACAAATCTTGAAACGAATATGTACATACATGTACATACATACATACATACATACATACATACATACATACATACATACATACATACATACATACATACATACATACATACATACATACATACATACATACATACATACATACATACATACATACATACATACATACATACATACATACATACATACATACATACACACACACACACACACACACACACACACACACACACACACACACATACATACATACATACATACATACATACATACATACATACATACATACATACATACATACATACATACATACATACATACATACATACATACATACATACATACACACACATACATACATACATACTCACACATACATACATACATACATACATACATACATACATACATACATACATACATACATACATACATACATACATACATACATACATACATACATACATACATACATACATACACACACACACATACATACATACATACATACATACATACATACATACACACATACATACATACATACACACACATACATACATACATACTCACACATACATACATACATACATACATACATACATACATACATACATACATACGTTACGCGAATATACAATTGACTGCTGAGTATGCTAACGACGACTACGTTCTGCCGCAGATGTCTGAAAATTTTGCTCACGAGTATGATATACTACAACGTCAGTATCCATAGGTGTCCATGGACTTGGGATAGATAGACATAGTGCCGACAGCGAAAGTGATCAACACCATATGCAATGAATTCCAAATACATATACTATCGCTGTCATGTTCAATTTGACATTGCATTCTTCGAATTTCGAGACAACTAAGACGTTCCCAGATTTGTCCACTATGCATGTACACAATAACCATGTATATATTACATTTATGCTGCATACTTGGATCCAATAAATACTATCTCCCAACACAGAGAATACGTTTATCCGCGCAGAGTTTGTTTGCTCTATGAAATTTATGACAGCACATCCTAAAAACATGTTATATAATAATTTTTCAGATTTTCTTAAAAGTTGATCTTCCTTAATTGGTCTATTTTATCGTTGATGACACGGATCGATATATGTACTATAATACTGCACTTGAAACCTATCCGACCACGCCCCCCTCTAATAACATGCAAACCAGTTTACTTCCGAGGCTTCGATATCAATCAGATTCATTCAAGCAAAAATTCAGTTAACGCATTTTGAAACAACACAACTGTAACACGTGTTGTCAAGGCATTGATGCCGGAAAAGGATATAACCACTTAAATTATTTTCTTTTAGCAGTCGCGTGTCTAACCATGGCGTAGTGCAATTCTACCCTTTTACGATAACATCCTACCTAGGTGCCAGCTAGCTGAGATTATAAAAAATATATAGTCTATTTTTCTCAGATAACGCATTGGCGAATGTTATCAGCGCCATTTGAATTTGAATACTGTTGAAAAGACCAGAGTTGAAATTTTCGTATCTGTGTATGTGTTACAATTTATATTTTGATATGATTTCTGTTATCACACTATGGTCACAGACTGACACGTTTTCGTTTTAAATTTCTTTACAAAGTTATATCAACAGCATTTGTAGAAGCCACTTGCAAATAAAATAAGTAAAATACTTAATGTGTGGATTCTATCTGATTAAGAAATAACGCTATTCTTCTGCCATGCCTATACTTAAAGTCAAGAGGTGAAATTTGATTTTTATTAACGTCAACAAAAATTCCATGGATGCATACTCCGTCGCGGGAATCTCCTAATTTCATCAAATCAAAATACCTTTCTTACAATAGAGAACAAACGAACAATGCCAATACTAAAATGTCTGTAAAGAAACATCCTCTATGCTCTAAGACTTCCCTAAGCTTCGTAAAAGAATTATGAGATCTCCAGTGGGTCAGTACAATTTAACAGGGGAAACGAGAAATGAATATAGAGAACCACACTTGGGTGATTTGGAGGGCTCCCTCGGGTGGATTAAGTCGTAACCGGAGCTGAAAATGTATGTATAGTACATTAAGGCGCACAATTTGCTGCATAACTGCCGACCTGCACTCGGGGGATCTGCCGTACACAATATTTCAACCGTAATTGCGAATCGACGAGTTTGCACGCTCATTAAATATACATTGTGAGACAATAAAAGATCTTGGATTTATTTGATGTTGGTAATATTAGAATGTTGGCAATCTCACCTTTTGAATCGAGTGATAAAGTCGGTATTACCTGACTTCAGACTTACATTGCGTTGTACATGTTAATGACAGAACGTCAGGCGGCTAGTTTATGACTTGAACACATTATTACGTGTGTTGATATTACACAGGGTAGTACTTTACCTGACCCGCCAATGTTTCTATGTAACACTTCTCGGGTTTGTAATTGAATTAAATATACAACCATACGGTGAACGAAATCGACTTTACTTCTCTGATTGTTTTACTGAGCTAACTGAGACACTGAATTCAATGCAAGGACGTTTTTGTGTCACTATCCATATACTAGAAATTTCTGACTATACAATTATTTTTCATTGCAATGACTCTTGTATAACAATGTTAAACATGTTAGTATACTAAAATTTACCCATGAATGCTCCTTTTTAAGATACAGATATATTATACGGATAGCTTTGTTATAGTTGCTATACATAGTATTTAAGCTTTTTTTCCTTGCTCAAAGATTTTTGAAACAGAACGAACACCATCAACACTAATAACAATATTTACAACACAAACAAAGTTAAAATGACAATACAATATATCCTATCATCATCGCCACTATCATTTTGTTTTTTTCCGTTCATACCATCATCATCATCATCATCATCATCATCATCATCATCATCATCATCATCATCATCATCATCAACAACAACAACAACAACAACAACAACAACAACACCACCACCAACAACATCAACAACAACAACAACAACAACAACAACAACAACAACAACAACAACACTTCCCTCCTAAAATATTCTATTATGCTATTGCCGCTGTTTTTGCAATTATTAGGAATTGAGTAATTTCAACAGACGTTTTGGTCATCTCAGGCTCATACCATTGATAAAACTGTAACACGCACGTTTATTTGTTTAGTATCCCAACTCAGAAACTTTATATAAACCCACCTTTCATTTCAGCCTTGTCAAAGACATTACAAAGGCGTCTTTTTTTCTTGTAACATGTTATAAGGTCCGAAACCGTTTTCGGTACAAAAGCTCTCCCAAATTTGAACGTCTTTGTTTCTTTTATCCCGCTCACAACAGAATGACACGAGGTGGACGGTTTGAGGTATTTATTACAGATGTAATGGCATTTGGTACTAAAACGATACATGTTAAACTGTGCAATGAGAGAACCAAGGTCGACCAGAAGTCCACCATTTATATGCAAAACTACCGAACCTCTCTACTTTTACAAAAAAAAGGAGAGACTCGTTTGACATAATCAGTTCTCCTAAAACATCCATAGTACTGCCCTTCTGTCGAAGATTTAACAACTACAGCCCAAGGACAACGGTTATTCGACAAGCAGGCAGTCGCGATCACGTAAAAGGGTTCACTGCGGTGGTGTTTATGCACTGTGGTCACAAGTAGTTTGTTCTGGCACAGTGCTTCCATTGTACGGTCCATCAAAACATTTGTCAAAAAAATATTCTGGCCATTACGGGTGCTGATTAAGAATGGTTACGAAGCAATTTAGTTAGACAGATAAAAAAAACATCTCAGTGTATTTTGGTTGAGTAAATATCTTGCTTAATTATTCAAGTCAGAAATGAGATATAATGATAGTATATTTCGAAGACGTGGTTTGCAAAAACCCAGATGGTGGGGTCTGAAGTAGTGGTATTCAACTCCGGACTGTACTTACCGTACATGTCTTTTGGCATGTCAAAGCGTTAGGTTTGTTTACCTATCAATCCGATGCCATTCATAGCTCGTAAAGGGCTTTATAACGAATACATTGACAGAAAATGGCCAACACAATTACCTTACAAGAGAAGAACAAACTTCGAAAATCCAGAGATTGACGCTGAAGGTATAATAGTGTGAATTTGTATACGCACACACACACACTATTAACATGACAGAATCTCGAGATTCCGTAAACCCCATGTCAATGTCCTAAACCCAATGTCGACGAATTCCGAATATTTATCAAGAATGTCACTCTCTTGTTGTTAATGACTCTTAAGAAGAATAAATAATACTTATAACTTACCGTGCGTATTAATAGTCTATGGTGGGCATACCAAGTCTGCACACTCACAAGGCTTACCTTTGCAAAGATCAGTCGTGTCTCGCGACAAGCCAAATCTGCGCAAGCGCAGATGCATACCGGAGAAACCTGTATATTGGCCAGGGTGTGTTAACTAGTTGTTCTATTTATCGTAAGCTTTAACGAAGTCCTGTAAGCATCACAACTAACAATTCCTCCTCAAGATGTGACACGTTTTTAAGAATCAAACAGGTCCTTATTATCACCGACATAAATCATGTGACCAGAGAAACTAAATTTAGACCAAGAATAACTTACTTATTCTCGTATTCATTCTGCCATTACCGTACACACTTGCATACTACCCCATTCTGTTTTACTGTATTCAATATTGAAACCTATATATTTGATTTATAATGTTGTAAAAATGGATCAAGCTTTCAGAAAAGAAATAAGGCAACCGTTACAACTGAATAACTGCATAAGATTACAAAAGTAACACATGCATACAAATGTCAAAAGAATATAGCAAGTCTAGTACAGAACCCTAACATACATACATACATACATACATACATACATACATACATACATACATACATACATACATACATACATACATACGCATACACAAACATACATACATACATACATACAGACAGACATACATACATACATACATACATACATACATACATACATACATACATACACATGCATGCATGCATGCATACATACATACATACATACATACATACATACATACATACATACATACATACAGACAGACAGACAGACAGACAGACAGACAGACAGACAGACAGACCTGCAGACATAAGTCATGCAAACACACACACTGCGTAATTTGCATGTGTGTGTGTCATTGACACAAACACAACTCGTTTTATATAGCAAATATAACAGTAAGTCATCGCTAGACATGTAAGAGTGTGTCTAATACTATAATACTGTAAACACCCACGTTATTATTTTCTCCTCGCGTTGTGGCTCGTCACTGTCGGAGTCTCTTTGATGTCATATAAAGTTGAAAGGTCATCTGACAATATTAACTATTGAAATGCATGTGAAGTATTTTCATAAAAGTCATAACGCTCCCTGAATCGAAAACAACATCCAACTGATATGTATCAAGATATCTTGGCTTGAATAAGGTATGCATAGGTTATGAATGATATGTATGACTGACAACAACACGTGACATTTTCTGGTGCCCTCTCGATATTTTGCGATGACCCAATGCTGGGGTCACGGGTCTAGCGAAACACCTCGGTGTGTGTCGGAAAGAATACTCCCCTTTGAGACGTCTTTCGTACGAATTATGGAAATTTTAGAAGATAGTGAAGTTGCCGACACTCAGAGTTGCCAATATGATAATGGTATCTAGAATGTTATTCAATAATGTTGTGTTGCGTTTAAAAGCATGGAATAACCTCATGGGTTTTAGTTACAAGTATTTACTTCTGATCACTTTACAGTGAAAAAAAAACCGCGGGTCACTATTTTATATCAGTATCCATTTAACGATTATGTGTTCCTGCGTTTTCAGTTCCCCTGATACGGGAAATTTGTCTACTAACAGTGCTTTTAATTTCACAAAGTCCCTTAACCTGATGATTACGGTGGGTATTAATGAGAGCCACAAGTGTCGGTTTATGGATGACGACTAGGCGCTGAAGCAAGAGAATTCGAATTACTCTGACCTGTAGCAAAAATGAAAGAAGGGTGTTTCTGATTTCTTGCTTATCGGGAACACTGCTCTAATTTTAGAAATACGAAACGTCGTGTATCGCAGTCCAGTTTCATGTCCTATGGAGGCAACCTCGTTTCGAATGACCATTTCAATTCTATAAAGAAAATTATTATACAAATAACGGAGGGGGGGTACCAACGATGACTACTTCTTTATAATACTCAGTAGCCTTTCCGCGTTCTTAGATATGTAACGATATACTATCAGCAAACATTCAGGGACAACCAAGCATTGCACCATTGATTGCATTCACCGGTGTTACCCCAGCTGCAAATCCATTATAGAGCAGCCTCAGTTAACGTTACATGTTGAAAACAAAAGGAACTATTTTGTGATACACTACGGTGTGTGGCTCTGTATTAAACCAAGGAGGCTTATAGCCCTACTTCATCGCCCTGGTTAATTGAAAAGTCGGTTATGAATGAACGCACGACTTACATAAACCTGTTTGAGCTTTTTGCAACTCCTCACTAGTCGGAGGAAAAAGGATGGATCAAATTTCCACGGCCTACGTGGTCGAAAAATGTACATGTAATGCTCAGGTTTTGTATTTTCCACATACGGGATCAAATAGCAGAAACGACAAGTTACTTTTTTGAAAAACACACATGAGCGCTAAATAGGATTGTGCAACGTGCGTTACAAATATACGACATGATGATGATGATGATGATGATGATGATGATGATTTATCCATATAGCATACAATCTAGATCACAAATAAGAAAGTCGTGTGGTATATCTTCTGGCCCTATTTTTGGAATCTCGTTCAGTCAATCTTAATTTCACGGATAGGTATATTACAGTCTGCAGATTTTGGAAGTCGCCTCTAGAGGGTGCTATTACTCACTTTGCCCGGGTTTCAATGACCTTCGTTTATTCAGTTATTAGGAAGTCTGCCACCCCTATCGGCCCCATGTCTACCACAATACCTGATACATGATACCGTTGTCTTTAAATGGTTGTGCTTCAGATTGAAATACATGATTAAGTCAATCCCTTTCTAAGTAGTTCAGTGTACTTGATGAGACATTTGGGGATTAAGGAAGGCCTGCAGGTTGAAATTCCACAACGGTGAGTGGATGTTTGAAATTCAAACTTTAACTGAAATGTCAGCAAGAGAAATTGAAAATAGCCCTGTCACTAGTGATCAGTCAGTCAGTCAGTCAGTCAGTCAGTCAGTCAGTCCCCGAACGGACAAGCAACTTTACATTTATGAACAACCAACAAGCTAGCAACCAACTTATAATAAGCAACAAACTAACAAACAAACGAAGAGGTGACCAGTAAAACAACCGTCATGCATCTCAAAAGTTACACTGTATTGAAAATATTATTGCGACTTGAATTGAAGTCTAGATATTGCGACAAAGTCAATTGTAGTTGAACACAGAAATATCACAAGATCAAATCAAGTTATGCCCCCCCCCCCCCCACGATGACACCACCTAACATTTGACTCATATATTTTGCCAACTTTAGTAACAAGGAAGTCCCTATCTGTGGTTTGACACCAAACAAGATGGTCTGATGTTTCACCTCATTTCGGTAAACATGCAAGTAACTGACTGGCTGATGACGAACTGACCGGCCGAATGACTAACTAACTGACCAACAGAGTGACTGACTGACTGGCCAACCGTCGAGCCAACCGAAACATGTCCACACGTACACTGTCTGGCGAATTACAGGCGGACATTGTGAGGATAAAAACAGTAGCTACTTAAAAAAACACCAAGCATTAAATCAAGTGGTCATAGATATATGGTGACCATTTCGATTCTAACTTTTCGGAAAATGGAGTATCTATTATACTGCCTCCAGGAACTGGTCTTTGTCGAAAGAAAGTGTATTGTGTGCCTTAATGAAATTTACTTATAAGCCTTAAGAAATTGGTATTAGTTACTGAAATTGTGCTGTACATGGGAAGCAAATGGGATGCCTTTCAGCTCTGTGTGGCGTGTGCTTCCACATGGATAAACTTTAGAGAAAGGAGGTTCCAAGGACACGTATTGCTTTTATTGCAAATTGACTTGCAAGTTCACCTTATCACCGGAGATGTCCTTCTAGTGATATTAGATTGAACTTTTATTCAGTGTTGGCTTCAATTTACCATAGTACAGGTCACTGGTAGGGCAGATCGCACCATAAACATTAATACTTAGTAACTGTACTAAGTACCTTAGCCTGGGGGATTGTAGGTGATTTAGGTATACAGTACAGGCTTTCTGAGGGGGAAAAGCTATCCAGAATATACCAGAGAAATGATCAAATCCAAAGAATATTTCATTTCTGCATTTTCCCATTCTTAGTATGGTCAAGCTTGGCATGTGCCACCATGCGTGAAAAATCAAAGAACCAGCAATATATCTTTTCCGTCTAGCTGTCAAACGAACGGTAAATCTCTTTTAGGGGTATCTTGTCACATGCTATTTGTCAAGGAAAGGGCATATTATTCGAATGACCCATGGTCCGCTCGAAAGGCAACATTTTTTTTGTGGGGGAACGTGGGAAGTATTCTAATCATCATGGTTCGTTACACCGGTGGTAAGTTAACCACCGTGATCGAGGTAAGGGGTGTGGCCATCTTTTGAAAGTAATCATACTTTACTATAGTATTTACATTTTATGATTCTTGTTTAACAGACGACAACGGCTATGTACAATGACAATTGTTGGAAGAACCCAGTGTGAAGAAAAAAAAGATGAAAAAGGGGACACTTGTTTAAAGTAACCAAGAATCGTGTTAAGCATTGTGTTGACATCAAACATAGGCTTTCAATCGCTACATGGCCTTAATATCTTACCGGTTGTAAGTAATAAGACATTTTGACCAAAGGCTATCGCATCCTGTGCTTTCCATGCCTTTTACAATCATGCTATTCAAAGAGCGATAATGACACCTCGGGTAGGCGTCTTTGTTGTGAGTCAGAATGGTCCGCTTAGCCATATACTCGGTGCAAACTGTTTACCACACCGGGTGTACGCTGCACGTTGTCCACTTTCAGAAGGACTCCGTGTTTTAATAGTCTGTAACAACAATTTCTTACCACGGACTTTACGTGTAATTGCCAAAAAGACCCAACCAGTGTCTCACGAGGAGTCAGAACTCGATCTAGCTTACTCAAAATGTTTTGTTATTGTGCAAATTCAGTAGATCATTTCTATGAAGTTGCTCAGACGACTGAGAGACACGAAAATTGATTTCTCACACCTTCAGCCACATAGTGATATTACAAGCAATGCACTGTATTATACAAGAACTACAATATGTAATTAAAATAGGTCTAAAACAAAAAAGTCGAGCGCCATGTAAGCTAATTCTACCCACTCTCCCCTCATACATATACCACTTTCACTGACCCCATCCTGGGAACGACTAATCCCCCACAGTAAATGACTAGACACAGCTTACCGTTCAACACAGACCAATCCCGTCTCCCCTGTCACCTCCTCGCAATCCCTCAACGGTGTCGACAGAAGTGTAAAACTTGCCTATGTGAATCGAAGATAGCAGAAATCGGCTCAATGTCGAAGGTACACAGGAAAGTACACACCTTGATGGCTGCCCCTATTCATAGCTGTACCACATTGAAGACAATAAAAGTAGTCTCAACAAAGAGACGGACGTTCATAGACTTTTACAAACGCTTTCTACTCGGCTCTTTTGTTGCAAAGAGGTTACCCAGCTCTAGGAGAGGTCACACTTTATAAAAGCCTATTCATCGGATTCAGCAATCGATGGAGTTTCTATAAATATTCACTAGGGGTCCACATTGTATGTGTGGTCGCACCAAGTCTGTTCACCAGTACTGAACAGTTGTCCCCCAAATATGCACGAGCACCCTCTATGGCGTGTTAAACGTGACAGTACATGTAGTCGTGGTGGGAACATGTACCTATAAAAGTATACAGTAATCATCACTACATCACCATCGGACGACTGTAAGGTTTCCCAATGCAGTCTGACTTCAGTTTTCTGTCGATTTTGGAAGTTCGGGACATTTTCTGTTTTATGCTCACAACACCAGGATGCTATGTTCTGAATTAACTGAAGTGGAACTCCTAGCCTGTGTTTAGTATCAGTGTTACTGTAGAGGTAAAACAAATCTCGAGTGCATGCTAAGATGATCGTTTCAAAGAATCGTTCTATCAAATAAAAAGTTGAGTACATTTAGACTGTCTGCTATAGATGTCAATTCTCTCGACATAAAAATGACACAATAGTACTATAAGTTAACTGAATTGCTCAATGATCTGCTATTTTTCATGCTGGCGGCTCCCAATTGTTAAGTCAATTATCACATCCTCGCATATACCCCTATACATTTGTGTGAAGGCATTGTCCAGCAGGTCATGTACCAAGTGGAGTTGTCATGGGGGTTCAAATACAATCCATTGTGTCACTGATTGTACAAGAATTGTAATGTCCTTTCGGGAAATTGTACAGACACGATTCATTAATAATTCTTGAAGGTTATTAAATCATTGTATGGTAAGCGCGTAAGTTGGGACATTTTTTTGCGATTGCTTTTTGTGTGTGTGTCAACACACAAATATACAGAAAAAAGAAATCTCTAACCTCATGGTTTCTTCTTCTCCTTCTTCTTACCCTCTCCCCCTCTCTATATGTTTGTCTCTGTCTCTGTCTCTGTCTTTCTGTCTGTATCTGTCTTTGTCTCTCTTTGTCTTTCGCTCTGCCTCTGCCTGTCTGTCTGTCTGTCTGTCTGTCTGTCTGTCTGTCTGTCTGTCTGTCTGTCTGTCTGTCTGTTTATGTATGTATGTATGTATGTATGTATGTATGTATGTATGTATGTATGTATGTATGTGTGTATGTCTCTGTCTGTCTGTCTGTCTGTCTGTCTATGTATGTATGTATGTATGTATGTATGTATGTATGTATGTATGTATGTATGTATGTATGTATGTATGTATGTATGTATGTATGTATGTATGTATGTATGTATGTCTCTGTCTGTCTGTCTGTCTGTCTGTCTGTCTGTCTGTCTGTCTGTCTGTCTGTCTCTGTTACTCTCTCTCTCTCTCGCTCTCTCTCTCTCTCTCTCCCTCGCTCTCTCTCTCTCTCTCTCTCGCTCTCTCCGGATAGAGAACAAATATATCGTACTCGAAGATTCAGCGAGTAGAAAGCTTAAACTTTAATATCATCGACTTTTTCACACGCTAAGCACATTTCGTTAATTATAGTAATTAGTGTTCCAATTGTTATTACCCCCATCCTTTAATTACCACCGTAGTACGTCGTTATAATTAACAAGTTCACTCCAATTATCAACTTACTAACTCTACGTCGATATGTATTCACAAAGCACAGGGAACAGCACCTTGTCATGGTCAGTAGGAAATTCTATGTTCGTGAAAAGTCCACTTAAAAAAACGAAAGAATCGTCAACTGCATGAAACCCAACCACTTGGTGGCACTAGCCTCTGGTGTTTTGAATCCGAAGGGTCAACCGCACAATCAAAACATGGTTGCGACGAGGAATCTGATCTCAGACAATTGTTTGGTGGTCTGAGATCTGATGAGTGACGTAGACATCAATGCATACAAAGGGGATCGCCAAATAAAAATAAAAAAACATAAAAGATAAAATCAAGTCATTATTTTTATCAGCCATCGTTTGCCCAAAATATAGAGAAATAACGAAGCGCCAAATATCTTAGATGCCAAATGTAAGCTTAATCAAGACATGGATATAGACTCTAGCATGTATTCACAATACTGAACAGAAGCTTGCATAACACGTTGGATTCTCCCTCAAAAAAAGTATGGAAGAGAGATACACGGCGATTCACCATGATTTCTACAGATTTAAAAAAGATAGGAGTAGTGTTATATGTGTGAGATATAGCAAAGAGTAAACCTTTTAAATCGGTCATTATTATTAGTTAAAACTGAGCCCGAGCATTGCTGTAAACTGTCCTGCACTAATAATTCGTTATACCTACAATTGCGACTTCAACTCAAAAGTCCATCATTGTATCGGTTACCAAGCCTCGTCGCTGATGGCTCACTTCATCATGCTGAGATGGAGGGGGTTGTTAAGGCGCGAGATGAATACAAGCTCGATGTAGGATGAGAAACTAAATTCTTTTAGTTAGGTCTCAGATCCCCCCGCGTTCCCACCCCTACCTCCTTTTGTAACTAAATTGAACAAAATTGAAAACTGTTTTAAACAGCATAACCAATTTCAAATCAGTAGGTAGTAGTAGTAACTAGTGCTATGAATACAAAGCTGGTATGTAGTGAGGAAGTATAGCTTTCACTGACACTTTAATGTAGCTGTACCATATACATATCTATACTATTTACTACATGCATATTTACTATAGCGAGAAAATTCTTCCATTTCTTAATTTGACAACATATTTTAGAAATACATGTATTTGTATTTAGAGGTACACAACAGATTCCTTAATTCGTTTTTGTAGGATGAGAACTATTAATGGTTCAAACCATAGACAATAGTGAGGGATCCCTCTCTATTGTCTATGTTCAAACCCACTAATATAAAATAATTTAGTTTTTTAATCCTAATATTGAACTATTGATTTCGCCCCTAAACTGAGATTAGAATAGTTTGGGAATTCTTACAAATTAAAGTTCTTGGATTCATTTAGGGGAGGGGCGTGAATTTTTTGAGAGCGCGAATGGGGGGGGGGGGGGTGGCTGCGAATATTTTCTTTTCAGGAACCTAACCCCCCGCTATTCCCCTAGGTGCCTCGTTGTGTTACTTATTTTAAGTATGGTAAGGCCCACTACACCGTTTGTACATTGTTGATGATTCTGTGACGCTCCATCATCGACGTTGTCCTATCATGATTTTTGCTTCAGTGTAGCTTCTATGTCAATGTTTTACGTCAAATGCCCTTTCAACCACTTCGATGTTAGTTTTTGTGTCGGAGGCAGCCATGTTTGAAAAAAACCAGTTGTGTGCATACAGTAGAGTGTACATCATGTACTTAGTTGATGTGATCATGGAGGTCTCCCCTTAAACCTCCATGATCACATGCTTGTGTATTTATTCATAAATTATGGTTCTGAATTGTCCTTTTTGTTTGAAAACATTTAAATCTTGTATTTTGGGCCGATGGCCTTTGAGTACGAAATAAATGTGACATAAACACCTTAAACCTCCATGATGTGATATGCTGCCGAGCCTGAAGACGATTTTCTGCGTTTTTATATGCAGACAAGAAAGCTTTTGAACTGAATTGAATTGAATTGAATTGAAAAAAAATTCTGCTGTTGTATCACCATTTGTTGCTGAATAATGACAGCTTACAATGATTGGGGGCGTGCTAACAGACACTACACAACGCTGAAATAAAACGTTTCAAAGGATGATTGCACAAGATGCCGCGAGTATATTCATGATGTGATTTAGAACGCTGACAGAATTTCTCATTCGGTTTTAAGATCTAGGAATTGTACAAACCTCTTTGACGCAGATATGGCAGTATTTGGTATCAATCCTCTCGATGGGAGTGTAGCACAATGCCACAGGAACACAATTAGCATCATTAATCACACTCTCACGACGCCAAGTATACTATACGGAACTCTTTTTTCGACATTTTGTGATAATAATGGTAGTTCGCTCGCGTATACCCGCGAGTCCCAATTTAATGAAACATTCAGAATACCGAGAAAAATGAGAAGTGTGTTTCAAATAGGTTCTTGGAATTTTTGTTCAAATCGTACATGAGGGAGAAGAGAAATATATACACATGACTTGTATATCGATTACTGTTTATCACTGATATTGAATAAAATCATCACTGCTTTTAGTTGTTACGCCATTCACTTATTTAATGAAGTAAGAATGATTTGAAAAAATAACGAAAATTCATTTGAACAAATCAATCGAAAACTAATTTCCTTTAAAGACTGAAATAATTCTCAAAATTTCATGGACCGATGAAATTATTGTCACAATACCCCGACAATATTATGTTGTTGTGTCCGAAGCTAAACATTGTGCAAAAGAATAAAAAGCGATTATTGGAACCATGACCCCAAAACAGATCTAGACTGGAACATAACGCGATTGTGGACACTACGACTCGATAACAGACTGGTTCGTATATAAGTAGAAGTGGAAAGGCACCATCAGTGCTAATGAATCCGGTAAATGTGCGGTACAAGGTGTCATGTTGCCCTATCAGACAGCAATGACTTTGAGTTTATATGAAAACATGTCACACAAAACGAGCAAACATCCCTCAGTAATATAGACGATTAACTTTGATTTCACATGCACTTTAAACTTGACATGTCTATTTCACATCTTTGACAGCTACCAATGAAAAAAACAAAACAAATTACTTTTTCCTGTCACCCCTAAGCCCTAAAGACAGTTCGACATCACTGTAAATGCATCTGTATACACAATTTATCATATACATGTACTCGAGTTACTGGTAAATTCAACCCTGAAAATAGGGAACGTCTATCAAAGTTCGAAATTCATTTGCAAATGACGAATCCAAGGAATGAAGATTCTGAAATGTTTGCCTGGGGTTACACTTTAGAAGATTGCCTCAAATAACCAACACGATGTACGTCATATACGAAATATATATAATCGTCGTGACTTCCTTACTAATGGAAGACGACCTGAGAGGGGAGTTATCTTTTGTGACTTTTGCATGCAGGGCGAGTGCTGTATTATGTGAATCAAGGTAATTAAGACAAAGTCATCGTGACCGAGTGGTCCTTGCTCATATCTGTTTAACCGTTTATTTGCCATAGAAAGAATGAATTTGTCACAGTATGCCATATATATACAGAAATTGACAAACTAGAGAAATTGCACAACACATCTGTATAGAATACAATTGAGAGTTCTATGGCCGGAAAACAGGGAAAAGCTAAAGTGTAGCTTGTAAAAATCTGTTTCCCGAGTTTGGTACTTTACAATTCGTAGAACAATGAGAAATAATGAGGGCTTTCTAAAAGAAGAATGTAAAATTTCAATACAATTGCTCTACAGTAACTATGAAGTACGGAATAATTACAAAATACCGTATTTACACAAGAAAAAAAACTAGTTCAGTCAAAAGATATAAAACAGGTGGAATCAAACATATAATAAAACTATACATATACTTTGGAATGTGCAACAACTGGTAAAGTTTGATGCATCCACAGGCCAAAATTTGATAAGACTGGTAATGTCTACAGAATATGCAAGTTTA
>NC_135556.1:11471409-11558909 GCF_964340395.1 Glandiceps talaboti | reverse complement strand
CGATTATAGAAAAATCCCTTGTCTCAAGTGTAATTTGAACCCATGACCTCTCGACGGCTAAAAGTGACCTCTGACCCCACTGAAAAAATCCGATTTTCTCTATTTTCAATAGATATTAAAAGAAAATATGTAGATATCAAAAAAAGAAATTACAATCAAGATCATAGATAATATTTATATAAGAATACAGCGGCAATATCTATTAGAATCTGGACATTGTACACCTTATCAACTTATTACATACATTCATTTGTGGAATGCGAATGTACTACCATTATCTGGAACAGTCTCTTGACACTGTGGGGCGTGGCCCTACAAATTCCATCATCGTTGTCAGCTAAACAGATTCTTTTAGGCGACAAGTCCTTTTCACATCTGCTGAACCACATTATATTGATAACAAAAAAGACCATTTATGAAGTTATCAAAAACTATACCATCCTTTAATATTGTGAAATTAAATGTAAGACTTGCAAAAAAGATTGAATGCCATATTGCCAAAAGAAAAGACTGTCTCCCAAAGTTTTGTGCAAAATGGGACAATTTTGTAGTTTAAGTGAATTTTTGTTCCCCACCTCTGCATTGTACCTTTTTTTCCAACTTATTTTAGATGCTCTCAATGGTGCCATGTGTTGTGTTTGCACTTGTGTTGTTGTTTTTTGTCTGTCTCGAAATAAAATACTTAAAAAAAACAAAAAAAACCCCAAAAAAACAACAAAAAACACTTAGTACATACACATTGTGACCAACGAGTACATGTATAAGCTTACTGTCTTAGAGTTTAAACAATTTATCAAAAAACAGTAAGATAAATAAAATAAAATAAAATTCCGACCTTCCTACCCTATTTTCTGAAGTCATGTTATCGGAAACGTTTAAAAAAAATTGCACGAGAATAAAATCGCGAAAATTGTGAAGTCTCGCGAGAGAAAGTGGATGCAGAAACTGACGTCAACTTAAAAACACAATATGAAACTGTTCTTTCAATCTGTAATGGCTATACATCTGATGGGAAGAAACCAATAGCACAGAGACCATTTGAAAAACAACTAGAAAAGATAACTACCTGAACTAGAAACTCACATACAATTTTTTTTAAATCTCCCTACCCCACCTATTCTAAAATTGAACGTAATCACACATTTTTTTGTAGATCTTAGGCTGTAGGGTTTGGTTTGCTTGAACTTAGATTAATATCTTCCATACCAGTTAACGCACTAACGTCGCCTACCAGTCCCAATAATCTAGGGCAGAAGACCAACTTGATCCCGTTTTGAAACTGTTTGTATTTCAAGGCATAAATAAATGGGTTGATGGCGGTGTTGAAAAATCCCAGCACCGTGGTGAATTGGTAGTAGGCATTATAGAAGTCGATTTTGACTCCCATACAGTATAGCATAAACATCACTTGGTTCGGTCCCCAACAGATCGCGTAGGCCAAAAACACCAGTACCAACATTTTCAGAACATTCCGACTTGCAACTTGGAGACTCTTTTCTTTTACCTTGCTGACCCCCGGGTTAGTATCAATGGTGATATCGGCAGTGGAGTCTTTGCTCAGTACCAGTACGCATCGTGTATAAGCTACAGCCATCACCAGTAACGGAATGATGTATTGAACAATGACATTTGAGATACCCACGAACTGGGCGACGGCTTTCGATGGCCATATTTTTCCAAGGGTGCACAGTCCATGGTCGTAGTGCTGGACGATGATGTTGAAACTCTTGAAAGACAGGGCTGTGATCCAGACCGACGCTAACATTATCTTGACTCTTGTGGTTGAGAACAGCCTGTAGTGATGGAGTGGATGGATGATTGCACAGTAACGTTCCATTGTAATCACCACCAAATTCAGACTGGAGGCGAGAAAGAGAGACCACTGAAAGTATGCTGACTTCCACAGCCGACAAGTCACCTCACCAGCTAAGCTGTCTGACATAAGTGACAACTCTGGGCTGAGAAAATATACGCTGATGATAACAGACGTTGCTAAATCGATGGCCGCTTGGTGGACTATCAGGTAGTTGGTGAGAGTACGCAATAATCGTACTCGAAGGAACACCACACAAACCGTTAGATTTCCTATAATACCAACGATACCGATGATGCCATAGAGAATGTGAACCACTGATATTGATGCCTTTGGGTTCGGCAGGTTGGTGGTGTTCGTAGAATCTTCCATTTCCAGAGAAAAACAATTTGTGTCTTCTATCAGATATCAAATCCTAACCACTGACATAAAAGAAACGATATAAAACAATTATACATTTTCGCCATCTTAAGATAGACCCTAATTACCAAAAATAATTAACTATGCAAATGGATCATTAACATGCATATGATTTTCAGCAAAAATCCATTCACATATTACAATTAGAATAAGAAAGATGTGTAGCAAGTTTCATTTGAATTGATGCTATAGTATTTTTAGATATCGTGTTCACAGACAGACAGACAGACAGACAGACAGACGGGCAGGCAGGCAGGCAGGCAGGCAGGCAGGCAGACAGACAGACAGACAGACAGACAGACAGACAGACAGACAGACAGACAAAAGCATAACATATAACTTCCCCTGTGGAAGATTCAATTTGACCCTCTCCTGCTTGCTGATTCCTGGGTCTATACTCGTTACCAAAAGACTCCGAAACACGCGTACGGTTTCATCTATTTATTACGCTTAGGATGTGAATCACCATTGGGATTAGAGTGTCAGACTCACAGATAGAAAGCAAAGCCGTGAATAATATGCTCTTCAGTCTGTTGTTGTGTTTATCTCTCCCCTTATGATAACCTTTATTTCTTTATCCTACACTAACACCTAGTACTAGAATCGGAAGGATTTTAGATTACACTTGCAGTCAGCGTGTTTTTCTTTGGAGGGTTAATCCCTAAATGTCAGTTAT
Source organism: Glandiceps talaboti (assembly GCF_964340395.1). Classification (NCBI taxonomy): domain Eukaryota; kingdom Metazoa; phylum Hemichordata; class Enteropneusta; family Spengelidae; genus Glandiceps; species Glandiceps talaboti. The sequence continues at coordinate 11,556,000 of NC_135556.1, read as the reverse complement.
GCTAGCTTTTTTTTAGACCTTTTATCTAAACATGACATTGTAAAAAGATGTGACCGTCGAGTTGGTCCGATTTCATCATATCATCTCCGTTGAATGTAGTTGCCAGAGATGAGATATATCTCAGGCTAAAACGTGTAGTACCTCACATTATTGTAATGTCTTCAAAACCTTATTAACAGTCGCCGAGAGAGAGAGAGAGAGAGAGAGAGAGAGAGAGAGAGAGAGAGAGAGAGAGAGAGAGAGAGAGAGAGAGAGAGAGAGAGAGAGAGAGAGAGAGAGAGAGAGAGAGAGAGAGAGAGAGAGAGAGAGAGAGAGAGAGAGAGAGAGAGAGAGAGAGAGAGAGAGAGAGAGAGAGAGAGAGAGAGAGAGAGAGAGAGAGAGAGAGAGAGAGAGGGCAAACTGTACAAAGAGCAGTATCTCGCGGCATTTCTGTTGGATCGCCAAATTGTTCTTTCGCTATCGCATGAAAGGGATTACCGTCTGACAGAAATTGTACTAACCCCGAAGATGTAAAAGGCAGGTTAAAGAGAGGTATAGGATGTGTTATTTTGTGGGTCTCATATTGACATAAATTGGTTTAAATTATTCAGTATTTCAGAAGTCAAAAATGACTTTCTTTTTAACAACACCAATTTTTGTAAATGTTTCATTGGAAATCATTCTTTTTCACTTTAGGTTAATAATTTGCCCTTTTATGGTATGTATTGTCAAAGCCAATTTACAATTATTTTGTACGTATGATCACCGTATATGTGTACAGGCGATTTCTATAATTTGAGCATCCATGTCGCATATATAGATTGCAGTCAACTGTATTTCGTGCAGATGAAAATACCAAACCTTTATCATCTATCATTCATGTGTTGTTTTAACGAAACTATCGCAGATATTTGTGGCATGTCTAATGCTGTCATATTCCAAAAAAGGGAAACAAAACAAACAGGAAACTGATATTCATGATTAACGGACGGTTGTCTGTTGTTCAAAAATATCAAGAAACCAATTTCATAGCTCTGCACGATTTTACAACCACATCATTTCAAACATAAACGCTGCTTATAAAAGAACGAAAATTTTCATGAAGTCCTGAATTCGTGTGTATTCCTCGGGAGTAGTCAATTCATAATTAAAAGCGTTTATATTTCATCTCATTTTGGTGAAAATGAAGTTTTGATACGTGTTTAAATAAGCTTCTGCGTATGTGACTCGAACAAAACTTATAAAAATTTGTGTTAAACGTACTTTTGAATCCCCGTGAAGAGACAAATATCCGTGGATTTCTCATCAAAATCTGGAATTCAGTGGCATTTCGATCACAATCCGTAATCTTCTACATTTACAATAACTCACATCTATATAGGGTAAAGACATTAACACATCAACCAGTCTTTAAAAGAAGAATTTGCTCTTACCGTGAGTTGGCAAGGAAGGTGAAGATTCTGTACAGGAGATCGAGAGAGAGAGAGAGTTGTATGGGCAAGCTGAGCTGAGTTGAGCTCCATAGTACACTCATGATAAGGCATCATTATACGGAGGGTACCTATACCCGATCAATAGGTATAGATGTATGGTACCTCTAGTCATAGTTTCTATTCTAATGTATTTTTCTCTGCGCAGCTTTACTGTATATGTACGAAATTTGACCCTGTAGGGATTATGTTAATGTTACTAATATAGGCTTTGTTCACTTCCAGCAATTGGGTATCGTTTTGTGACTACAATTATATTAATTTCGCTTAGTCTGAAAAACGGCTGTGTTGAATTTATATTAAAATGAATGCATTAAAAAATGATTTCATGTTGAGTCGTCCTCAACGCCACTTATTCACACTTCACATCTAAACAGCTCCACTATGAGGAGTTTAATAAACTTGCAGAGACCCTTCAGTTATCAAAGACCGTATTTTATGCATGTGACAAGTTTGTACATTTAGTTCAAAGTTGTTTGAAAACCCTGCATAGGTATGATACTAGTCGATGTTTTGAACTACTACTCATAAACATTCTGACAATGTTCTTGTAATGCTTGTTGTCAAATCGTATATGTGAAATTACTTTCATAAAGGCTCGCCTATACATGCAACATTATGCCATCGAATCAATTACATATATAATAAAGCCTGTCAACACAGGTTTGAGTGTTGCCAATAAAAAACGGTGGCTTAGGACGCTTCAGGAATACTAGAATACAACAAGAACTCGTAAAAGTGCAATCAGGGCTTATACCCCTATGACGGGGTCGGTCGGTCGGTTGAAAATGAAACAAGGAAATACAAGTCTTCCTAGAAGACACATCCCCTCACATAATTTACTGCAAGATTAAAAAGAAATTGGTTGAAACAAATAAATACGACAAAGTGTCTGTGATATGCAAGGAAAGGTTAGATTTTGATTTATTAGATCCCAAAGCTTACACCTGATAATATAAGAGTAGATACTTGAATAATGGAGTAGATATGTATTAACATTTTTTTTAGTTTTGCAAATATTGATTGATCACTAATACGGCAGCTATTTAGTAAAGATTGATATAAACACCAAAAGTAATGCATGTGTATATTTCTTGTTCTCTATTACATTGAGACATGCTCAAAAAGAAATTGGTAATAAATATACACTACCATGTGTCTGTAATATGCATTACCTGGCTTGATGTTGATAACTTTACGTGGTCAAAGGTAAAGGTAAATTATGCAGTAGATGTTGATTTTTTTTACCATAAATATGGCCGCCATTCGGTCAAATGTGCATATGTCGCAAAACAAAGTGACCTGTGTATGTCCCATATGATATGCCACCTTTGTGTGATTGAAATAGGACATTCAATTGAATGTCAGAGAAATGACGTACTATGGACGCACAGACGGACGGGCTGGTACACGAAGCCCATTGAAATAGTCCCCGGTGAGGGGGGGGGGGGGCTAGAAAAAAAGTACATTATATTGGTTTTATTTCCAATTCATAATCATACCTTTACCAGTATAACTTAGTAACAACAAATAAAGTTAGAAAGATCCTATGAACCATGAATTTTATGATTTACTGAAGGATCTGAATTTTATCTTCAACCGAAAATATTCGTCAAGATGATACACACTTGTCGTTTCACCATCTTACTTTCTGAATCGGCCATAGAGGGCGTAATTTTGATTTTGCTCTGATTCAATTCTGATCGCCCTGATACAGTTAAAAAAAATCGTAAAGCATATCATGAATGTGCTTATTCCGCCTTGCATTGACATTTAAGTCTTGTCACCAAATATCTAAGAAATTTCTCATTTTTTTTCAAGACCTACACAACTCACTTTTACAATTTCGATTTCCATTACACTGTGACGTCACGTATTCAATACCGCGTAAAGCTTTTGATCCGAGACTACTTTTTACATCGTAGGAGGCAACATGTTTATGGAATACGACGTTTTATAACCTTAAGTTATATGCTTGGGTTGTTTTGGTGTTCGATGTCTGTAACGATTTATTTATTACTGCCGATAGCGTAATTGAACAAGATAATGGAACCATGTGGTTTCTTCAGGCGAAACAAAAGTGCACTTACGTACCTTAATAATAAATATAATTTTGCGCTCATCGTTTGTACTACATCAAGTATATAGAATAATTTCCGCGTGTGACGTGCAGAACACATCTACTTTGTAATTCTAATGATTGTTTACCTAGATACAGCTGTATTTATTCCCATAGATAGACTAGCCGTTGTTTGATTTTATTTGGATAATGTGGATGTATGTTGTATGTATGTTGTAGGGTTTCGTTGTAAAGTTTATGTAATAGTTTGTACATTGTATGTATGTATGTATGTATGTATGTATGTATGTATGTATGTATGTATGTATGTATGTATGTATGTATGTATGTATGTATGTGTGTGTGTGTGTGTGTGTATGTATGTATGTATGTATGTATGTATGCATGTATGTATGTATGTATGTATGTATGCATGTATGTATGTATGTATGCATGTATGCATGTTTGCATGTATGTGTGTATGTATGTATGTATGTATGTATGCATGTATGTATGTATGTATGTGTATGTATGTATGTATGTATGTATGTATGTATGTATGTATGTATGTATGTATGCATGTATGTATGTTTGCATGTATGTATGTATGTATGTATGCATGTATGTATGTATGTATGTATGTATGTATGTATGTATGTATGTATGTATGTATGTATGTATGTATGTGTATGTGTATGTGTATATGTATGTGTGTGTAAGTGTGTAAGTGTGTATTAGGGGAGGAATGGAGGGAGGGAGGTAAGTAGGTAGGCAGACAGGCAGGCAGGCATGTATGAATAAATGCATAAATACGTTTTTAATGCTTCTGAAGTTTGTGGGGATGGATGATTTGCTGGTGATGAACAGAAGCTATTTAGTGCTGATGCCGGTGAATGGGATATTGAGAGCTGTTGAATCGCTACACTGTATGCAGTATTACTTTTGTTTGGTTTTGTGAAGATTGCAAACTGAGTGGACTATGAAAATGTGACTATTAATTTGTCCGTTTTATTGTAACTAGCATGGGGAGTTAAATAATCAAAATGATTAAGAAGATAGTACATGTGTTTAGAGCTACAGGCTATAGAACGTGACGAAGGTGAAACGTACAATATTATATTCCCCCCTTAAGGAAATCTATTACATATATACAAACTACTCTCTTTGAAATGGTCCATTACAAATCATTTTCGTATTCAGTAAAAGGAACTAAGGTTTCGCCTGAGTTATCCTCTGTTGTGATTTCAAAATACCACGCACTCTCCTATAATACCTAAACAAGACCTTATCTACTTTTTGGTTTGGTAAATATATTGACAAAATTACATGCTATACAGCTGTTCGTGGTCGATTGCGAATGCCAAATCGAAGACTTGCTTTGTGAATGAAGCTACTCAATTTGTTTGTATACTCGGAGTCAAACGACGTTGTGTATAGTTATAGAATTGCACTCTGATTTCCGCACGTTTCATATTAATTGCAATATGCTCTCATTTCTTGCAGACCATATGTAGAGTAATTCTAGAAGAGACTCACCTACATTATCTGCAGTATTTATTACTGAAAAAAACCCTGAAGACGTGTTTTCAGTTCTCATGAACAATTGAAGATGTCCTACAATAGTTCACCGTGAAACACACAAAGGCATGAAATTAAAAAAACAACCCACACATTTCGAATTCAGATATGTTTTCAGACCCCATCAATACACCTAAACTTGTATAGATTCACTAGTCAGATATATTGAAACTTCACATTGTGATTACTTTCGTTCTATTTCCGCAAAAATCACAAATGCCAAACCCGCATGACTGGCGAGCGAAACAGAATCACTCTATCCACATTTGTTCAAGGCCGAGGGATGTTTGCCAATCTTCACAACCATTGGAACTCTTTTTTTCTTGTTGTAAAACGAGGCGTTTTCAATCCTTATACTTTTCTCCTGAATACATCTGAATATTTTTATTTATTTATTTATTTCGAAGGGTGACCCACGAAACTAGTTCCATTAACAGGCGCCAACATTAAAATTGTACAAAATTAAACAAAACCCAGAACATGCGCAAAATAAAAGTGCACTGAAATGAGAAGACTGGCAAAAAAAAATAACACCGAAGGTAAAAACAACGTATCACATTACAATATTAACACTTAAACTCATCAACTGAGAAAAAGGGCCAAAACACATTAATCTAAAACAAGTAAAGTCTTAAAACATGGCATAGCGCTAAAAAATATCAATTTATGAATTACTCTGTACAGTTTCATTAAAACCCCTCATGCTCCTAATTAAAGGCGAGTATTTACTAATATTTATGCGACTTCGCCTTTCCCTAAAAACAGAGAGAGAGAGAGAGAGTGACAGACAGACAGACAGACAGACAGACTGACTGACAGAGAGACAGAGAGTTAGAGAAACAGACAGCGACAGACAGATAGACAGACAGACAGACAGACAGACAGACAGACAGACAGACAGAAGCAGACAGAGACAGAAACACACACATAGTCTGAGACAGAGAGACACAGAGACAGAGAGCCAGACGAACGGATGGACGGACGGACGGACGGTCGGACAGACAGAAAGGCAGACAGGCAATCAGGCAGTTAAAACGTGGAAAAGCAGGTGGGCCTGACTTATTAACATAAGAGCATATCATCTTCGGGGGACCATCTGTTGCTGACTGTCTCTCACGCAATGCCATTGTTACAGTAGAATACATACCAACGTCGTTCAAATCTGCATAACTTGTCCCCATCTTCAAAGGAGGTAATAAAGATCGATCGAACACATCAAACTACAGGGGAGTAACCCTGCTGCCATCACTTCACAAATTATTCGAACTATGCATTTCTAAACGTATGCAATCCTGGCTCAACGAAAAAGTCATACCACACCCTTTAACGAGCTGGATACCAACCTGGCCAGAGTAACATAACCACAGCCTTTGTCATTCTGGAGACAATATACCACCATAAAGACACAGCAAATTATTCATGTGTTGCTTAGACTTCCACAAAGCTTTTGATTCCGTTTGGTGGAATGGGCTATTCTACAAGATGTATTATATGGGCATAAATTCAAAACTATGGCGAATTCTACGTACAATGTTTATTGGTCAAAACTGTCAAATTGCTTTTGGAACGCATGTATCGAACTCTTACCCGATCTCTCAAGGAGTACGACAGGGGAGTGTTCTTTCAACTACACTTTTTTTATTTATATATATACACATGACCTATTCCTTGAACTTGAAGATAGTGGCCTAGGATGCTATGTCGGCTCGTCTTTTCTAGGGTCGCCCGCCTTGGCCGATGACATTTCCATATTGTCACCAACTTGCTCTACTTGCCAGACACTGCTTGATATAGTATGCGCATACAGCTCGAAATGGAGATTAAAATTATCCGATTCAAAAAGTCGCATTATAGTATTTGGAGAAACCAAACGTGAACACAAACGATTGTATCAACACAGGAACCTGTCCTTATATAACTCTCGTATTACAGAAGTTGACTCAATTACGATCGTTGGCTTGCAAATTTCAAATACGTCGTCAACAATGGAACGTACACTTTCTCCTTGTAAAAAAGGCAGAGGTTTGATTAATTCTCTACGAAGTGTTGGGGTTGGACAACATGGACTTAACCCAATCGTCAGTGGAAACGCATGTGCCTCCCAGCAGCCTTACACACCTGTGAACTGTGGACATACACTAATACTGAATTAATAATGCTTGAAAAGTGTCATCGCTACGCTGCGAAAATTATTCAAGGTCTACCTCCGAGAACTTCAACAGATTTAACTTTAGGTGCTCTAGGTTTAATGTCAGTAGAAGCCTATATTGATAAGTGCAAATTACGCTTTTTCGGAATTCTATGCAACAGTGACAATTCGTCGACTAGGAACCATATATTTCTACAACGTCTTTTTGAGTTCAAACTTTCTTCAGTTAAAAGATGTATGGGTTTCATTCCTGATATTGTGGAAATCTTGTCAAAATACAATCTTTCATGCTTCCGCGATGAGTTCTGTACAACAAGCTACTTTCCTCCTTAAACAATATGGAAAACCTTTGTAAAGGAAGCCATTAATGAAAACGAGTACAATCTTTGGAGACAGAGATTAGATAGTAGAGACGAATTATTACTCTTCTCTCAATTACATTATAGCCTTGTACCGTTTCATCTGTATTTCCAATCACGTAAGTTTCCTCAATACAGGCCAATAGTTTACAAAATAATGAAAATCCTAGTCTCTTTAGGACAAACTGAATGTTCTAAATGCCAAGAGCTCGTTGGAGATTATCTAACTCATTTATTGACTTCATGTCGTAATACGGCTGTACAAAGAGATATTTTCTGGTCAACTATGTTTGATAACATCAACGTTAACTTTGCTGTACGTTTGTAAAACTTAAATGAAGTTAATTTTACTATCAGTATTTTAGAAGATAATAAAAAACACTTTCAAGAACCGGACGAATGGGAAATATTTCAAGATACAGCCTATAAGTTTATAGACACATACTTAGACTTTTGATTGGATTATGATGTCTTGTCACATTCTTATTTCTTACTGTCAATTTTTGAGAAGATAGTAAGTATAAATTTCACCAACCGAACAAATAGGAAATATTCAAGATAAAATCCTTAAGTTTATCGTTTAACTGACTAATGAAATCATGCACTCTGTACTTATTTATTTATTATTTTGTTTTTGTATATTTGTGAACTGAGTTGTAACTCCTCTCTTTGAGGAGGAATAAAACAACAACAACAACAACAACAACAACAACAACAACTCACTCACTCACTCACTCACTCACTCACTCACTCACTCACTCACTCACTCACTCACTCACTCACTCACTCACTCACTCACTCACTCACTCACTCACTCAAGTTGACGTGTCTAAAATCCTCCTTTAAGTTGTAAGTTGTTTAATGATGCTACACATATCTTATTCTGAAAACCATGTATCTATCCATGTGTGTAAAGTTTGGCATTTAATTATTTTAATAACCCCAAACCCCGTTTGATAACTAGATGACGGGTATATGTTTTGGATGTTTACTTACTTACTTACTTACTTACTTACTTACTTACTTACTTACTTACTTACTTACTTACTTACTTACTTACTTACTTACTTACTTACTTACTTACTTACTTACTTACTTACTTACTTACTTAAGTAATTAATTAATTAATTAATTAATTAATTAATTAATTAATTAATCAATCAATCAAACAACTTCATTGGGGCTTTTCTAGACAAAAAATAATGTGAAACAACAAAGACAAAGTCAGTGTTTGTAACTCATTAATGATTACACGCATAAACTGTGTAGACACGGGTAATAAATCGGTATCTCAGTCAAGTCAGTACGAGAGCGTGTGGTTTCCCATATATCGAAACATCACCATACATGGATAAAAAATACTTGTTACGATAAATGTTCTCGGTTATTGAACATAGCTTGCGTTTCGAGAATAACACTTAAAAGAGCCGAGTTCTCACACTCCCGACAGTGTAGGAGAGATGTGTTTATTTACGATTAACAGCTGCAGTGATTACGTTTGTTTACCCAATTTGTTGAAAGAATCACTTTCTGCACATATATAACAAAGTTTAGGCCAGGGAATAGCAAGGTGTTTCGAATATTAATGTTCTTTATTCAAAGTCCATCCATTCATTGAATATTCTTGATAGAACACATGTGAAAATGTTAGAATTGTGATGTGTTTTATCCGTTAATGTGTGCAAAATACGAATATTGGAAATCTGTCATTCAACCACAGACAGACTGTAAGTATTATCTCTTCCGCTAACCGAACGAGATGAGAAGAGCGCCCACAACGGCCGATCTTTCAGTCTTGCATACTAGAGATTTTATCACGACAGCCTCCCAGACATAAAAAAAACACGAAAGTCATCAAACAAACATAAAACCTGACACAAGACATTCTCAGACATAATAATGAGGTGAATATTAAGAGTGCTAAAATAGTACTTGTGGTTAATATCATGTAGACAGGAATCAAAATATGTAGATACCACCACCTAATACATTATAATATAATATAATATAATATAATATAATATAATATAATATAATATAATATAATATAATATAATATAATATAATATAATATATGATAATTTATATGATATGGTATGGTATGATATGATATGATATGATATGATATGATATGATATGATATGATATGATATATTTTTTAAATACAAATTGAAATATCGCAAATATGAAAAGAAAATCGAATAATGATTAGGATAGGTAGGTCTACAGGTACTACCCAATTACTGATACTATAGAGTTTGACAGCTTCGATGAGTAAGTGTACATGTGTAACAGTTTATAGGATGACAAATGTACATTAAAATGTATTGCCGTATAATAAAACAAAAAGTTAAAGATTTAAATATTCTGTCTATAGATGAATACAAATCTTTCGACCAGTACTGTGTCATTCTGTTGTTACAGTAGGGTTGCGTCTGTTATCAGATCGGAGACGATCCACCGTAGGGAGATTGCTTGTATCGCCGACAAGGGACAGCGACCTTGGGCAGAAAACCAATTTTATGCCCCTCTGAAACTGTTTGTATTTTAACGCATAAATGAACGGGTTTATTGCCGTGTTGATGTACCCGAGAACGATGAAAACTTGAAAGTATGTCTTGAAGATGTTAACGTTAACGCCGACACAGTATAACATAAACATCACTTGGTTCGGTCCCCAACAGATCGCGTAGGCCAAAAACACCAGTACCAACATTTTCAGAACATTTCGACTTGCCATTTTGAGACTCTTGTCTTTCGCCGTGTTGGTTTGTGCACTTGTACTAACTTTCGCATCAGCTAGGGGGTCTTTTCTCAGCACCAATACACAACGAGTGTAAGCGACTGCCATGACCACTAGAGGGACGAAATATTGAACGATGCAATTGGAAACGCTCACGATTTGGGCTACCTCTTTCGATGGCCACACTTTCCCCACAGTGCAGTGTCCATGGTCAAAGTACTGAACGATGATGTTGAAACTTTTCACAGACAGGGCTGTGATCCAGACCAACGCTAACATTATTTTAACTCTGGTGGTTGAGAACAGCCTGTAGTGATGGAGTGGATGAATGATTGCACAGTAACGTTCCATTGTAATCACTACCAAATTCAGACTGGAGGCGAGAAAGAGAGACCACTTGAAGTAACCAGACTTCCACAGACGACAAATCATCTCACCAAACATACTATCAGACGTAAATGAGTATTTCGGCATAATGAAGTCAATGGTTATGAATATGCAGGTAGCAAAATCGATGGCAGCTTGGTGGACGATCAGATAGTTGGTGAGAGTACGCAGTGACCGTGTTCGAAGGAAAACTACACATACTGTTAGATTTCCTATCACACCAATAATACCAATGACGCCAAATAAAATATCGACTCCTGATCTTGAGTTGTTGAAGCCACCAGGGTTGGTAGTGTCCGTAACATTGTCCATTTCTCAAATGTAACCAACCCGTTCTTTAGTCCTAGGGACATCGATAGAAGGAAAGTTTAAGTTTAACAAATATCTACATATGCTCTGCAGAAAATTACATAAGACGTAGAGTAGAGTAGGGTGGAGTGGAGTGGAGTGGAGTGGAGTAGAGTAGAGTAGAGTAGAGTAGAATAGTGAAGTGTAGAATAGTTTAGGCAGGTAGAGTAGAGCAGAGTACAGCAGACTGAGTAGAGTAGAGTAGGGTAGAGTAGAGAAGAGTAGACTGGGGCAGAGTACAGTAGGGTAGGGTAGAGAAGAGTAGGGTATTATTATAGTAGAGTAGAGCAGACTGAGTAGAGCAGAGTACAGTAGAATATGGTAGAACAGACTGAGTATATAGAAAGGTAGAGTAGAGTAGAGTAGAGTAGGGTAGAGTAGAGAGCTTGTTTCCCTTCATGTTTTGATATATTTTTATAGTCACAATATCCAATATTACAATTTACATGGCATCACGTCAAAGATGGTGGAATAACACCATATGGATGACACTTTATAACATTCCCTTTCATAATTTCATGTGATTAACATCTGTGTGCCTGAGACAGAAACGTCTATGCTAGTCTAAGATGTTTTCCATTTCATGATAAATAGTCTTTCCTCAACCCATTCTCCACGATAGCAGTAACTCTTTTCCCTTTCCTTATTTGCTCAGATCCCTGTCCTCAAGTCAGGTTATAGTAAGGTATAGCGATTGTTCTCATGTCAATATGAATCGTTAAACCTGAATAAGACTAAATATACGTATATTTGTCTAAATATTCACACATATACGTCAAATACAAAGCTAACAAAAATTCTCTCAATTGTAGTAGTTTAAGAAGTAAAACATGCATTTCAATTTAGGTCATATGAACAGGGCCAACTAAAGCATTCTAAAGTATAACTAATACAATCATGATTATAACACATGACAAGGAACGTTGAGAATAATGGTGTCCTCTCTAAGTAAAATGGTTCTACACAAAACAATGACCAAAGGAAAAATGGTCAGTTGTTCGGTTGAAAATAAAATTGCTTTTACTGATATAAACGGCAAAATAACAAAACATGGTGTTCATATTCCAGTACGTATACATTAACACTAACACTTTCACACACAAAAAATAATTCTCTAAGAAATAGTTTTATCGTTGTGTCTTCCTGTCTCGGTGGCTGCGCTAGCTAGTGACTGTGTGGAATTAGCAACGAAATGTAACCAATGTGATTTAAAGTGATCATATATAGATGAGGATTTGGTATTTATTTTGGATTTTTAGTTTATAAAACAATTTTATCATGGCTTCCTACTTGAAAAATAATGTGAAACTGCATATGCCAAGTCCTTGTTTGTAACTCAATAAATTGCAAAAAGCCAAAAAATGTGTAAAAAGTTTGTTATTGTACGTACATTAATAACTAAATCGTTGGGATTCGTTAATCCTATGATGTCACTATTGTTCATAATTTACAGTCAATTAATTTTCGGTTTTCGGTGAAATATAGACATATCTATCAATACTAGTAGTTTGACATTGCCTATACCTGTTGTTCAAGCCATACATAACCAAGACATACCTAAAACACAATTACAAGAGCTATTTAATTTTCGTAGCGGCCATGGTAATTTAACCTGCTATATCATGTTAAGTTTCATAAGTATCGCATATGGTAGTACCTCTGATCCAAAGGCTTAAAGACAATATGACATACCACAAAGTGGGCCCCCTATCATTTTCACCAATTAGCAAGAATGGCTTACACATTTGTGCTACTCCGGACCCCTAGTAAAAACCTACAAAAACGGAGTGAAGTAAAATAATGAGTTCTTGATATATCTTGATCTATGTTCCTATCGTACCCATGAGTTTAAAATACTTGCAATGAGCAAATTATGCAGAATTCAGACGAGATCTGCATAACATAAAATTCTATCACAAATACAGTCGCGGAGTGTCCGGCCGATTCAAAGTATCAAACCCGTTGACTGATTTCGAATACTTACCGTTTGCCAACGTGTACACAGCTGTATGCCGAACTAACAAGATAAAACTAGTCGAATGTTCTCAAGAAGTCTACTGCACTCGTCAGTTATTGTAAGCACCGTTATATAGCATCCAAGTCAATCCCTTTAATGCAAACCACCTCGGGTCATTTCTATCTTCCATATGAGACTACCTAGAGATGATATGAAATTTTTACACCTTCTTAAGACTGGCTAGTATTCATGACTTCATTCTCAGAGGTGATTCACAGTTAGTGATCAACCTTTCTTAGACTGTGAAATATTAATTTGCCCTGCAGTAACCACGCAGCAGTAACGTTGAATAAGTAAATATGTGGGTAATACAACATCGATTTATACTCCTTGACTAAAATATTAGTTTTTAGCGGCTATCTGGCTATCTGTTGACGGTTTTCCATTCAAGTTAGTGTAAAATGTCTATGAGAATGTGATATTAAAAATAACACGAAACTACCATGTTTTATTAGCTTTCGATATAAGATATATATGCTACGTGGAAAACTGGGAATAGGAGAACGCCTTCTCGCGCTGTACAATTGTTGATGACACAGGTCTACAGAAGCGTGCATTTTAGTAGTTATCGGTGCTGTGACTGTCATTTTCATCTGGCTTGGGGTCCATGATTTGGAGTTAAACATGGGTATTTTCACCGCCACCCCCCCCCCCCCCCACCAGCTTCGATGGCCAAAAGCTAACGTGGACCCCTCCAGTAAAGACCATATTTGTTCTATTTCTCTGCATATTTTCGACATATGACGTATTTGATGTAATGTAAAGTATGCACGATCTTACTACAGTGTTGTTACTATGAATAATAATTAAATGATTAAGTATCTTAAATATCCGAACTGCATCTCGGTACTCTTTACAATACTCAAAAAGGAAGAAAAATGGATAAAATGACAACAAAGAACAATTTACGTGGTTAAAAATGGAAAAAAAAAACATTACAAAGTAAACAAGCCTAAAATGACAACAATGACACAATTTACAAGTCCGCAAAAAAAAAAAAAAAAATTGGTGATAGTTCACACTTTCGTATGAGATGAATGGGCCCGCTAGGTACAATTTTTTATGAACACAACTTACATCATTAAAGGGTACGCCACTCCAGGAAATGAAACTTTGGGCTCTGGAGAATCATTTCATGACATCAAATCACATACGTTTCTTGTGATTGCCAAGAAATGCCAAATTGAAAATTACTTTACATTTGTTCACTGTCCTAGCATCGGTCTAGCTTGCTACAGTTAGCAGACTTGCATGAACATATGAACAATAAATATTATCTGGAGGTAATAAGCACTTAGGAATAATGAATATTTGTTGTTCATCAAAATCAAATGCATATCTGCTCCCATCAGTCAACGCTAAACCACTGCTAGGAAAGTCGGAATTTCAATTCGGACTGGGTGTTTCTCGGCAGTTGTGAGATATTTAATCGATACAAAATCATGAACTGACTTTCCAGTACCCAGGGTTTACGAACATCACTTTGTATCCTTGAGTGGTGTTTCCCTTTAACCTAGCAAGACCCAAATTGTATTTAAACAGCTTTTAAAGCAAATTATCGATTCCACGTATTTAATATCGCCTGTAGCTAATACGGTGTGTCAGCTACACGAGTGGTCCTGACCATGACAGTTCATGCTAGTAAAATGAATCGTTAGTGGGATACGATGAAAGCACGAGTCGTGTTTGTTGTTTATTTCCTCGGGTGCATTTTAAAAGCATCCATAGTTACTCGGTATATTAGCCTTACGGTTTATGGCATCATCTAATAGTAGTCTTAGTTGTAATTTCACTAGGGGTTCTACTAATTACTGCCTGTGGCAAAAATAGAGTGCATGAGGTTAAAATCAGTTGGTTCAAGCAGTGAACTATGTTGATATCTAACGTTCCTTATCAATATATACAATCCAAAGCCACAATCATTTGAGGCGCCAATTGCGGCTTTTTTTCTGACAGTGTCTGATAGTAAACCCAGCGATGTAACGTGCTCAGATTGTTTTGGCCTATATTATTTTTTTTTTAAAGAAATGGTCTGAATGTTTCTATTGTCATAATGATTCTATGCACTAATAAAAGCCTTGTAACAATGATTTTATAGCGAGAGAGAGAGAGAGAGAGAGAGAGAGAGAGAGAGTTGCCAGAGAAGCGATATATCCCAAGCTAAACGTGTAGTACCTCACATTATTGCCAAGTCTTCAAAACCTTATTAACAGTCGCAGAGAGAGAGAGAGAGATAGAGAGACAGACAGACAGACAGACAGACAGACAGACAGACAGACAGACAGACAGAGACAGACAGACAGACAGACAGACAGACAGACAGACAGATAGACAGACAGACAGACAGACAGACAGGTAGATAGATAGATAGATAGATAGATAGATAGATAGATAGATAGATAGATAGATAGATAGATAGATAGATAGATAGATAAATAAGTTAGATGGATAGATAGATAGATAGATAGATAGATAGATAGATAGATAGATAGATAGATAGATAGATAGATAGATAGATAGATAGACAGATAGATAGATAGATAGATAGATAGATAGATAGATAGATACAGAGATAGATAGATACAGAGATAGATACAGAGACAGAGAGTTCCAAACAGACAGGGGGTTCATCTTCATTTCACCAACATGTGCATGTAATAGTATACCACGTATCATCAAATATATCCAAAATCAATTCCACTACATGTAATGGCCTACAGACATTTTCTAGAAGTTCAAATGTATTTTCACACATCGATATGAAATTCTTACTCACGTAAAGATACATCAATAATATAGTTCATGGAGACTTCGTGCACTGTTAGCGATACATATAGATATTGAATCGCCTTTAAGTCATAATATGGATTGAATTAGTAAAAGGATGAGATGTTCGATTACTACCGCTGGAAGAGTTTGTATTTTAGACGATTACAAAATTATGAACTATACTACGAAAAGCAGAATCCATTGATTTTTTTCCATGTTTTCGAGGATGCCCCAGTCCAAGTTATTTTCTGTGTTCGTTTCTATGAAGGGTCTAAAACAGGACCATTCAAATCTTATCGCAGAGCAGGCTCGTTAACTGTTTCATGTTTATTGTGCTTATCATTCGCATTCTCTTTTGTTTATCCGTCCTGTGTGGTCATCTTCTTCCTTGAAAGATGAATAAGGCGGTAACCCTAACGGATACACACAAACAGGACAGATTTGAAATTCAACAAATATAGCAAATGATGTCACCTTCTCCTTGGTCAGATTCTAATGAAGTCTGGGTCTAAATGCCGTGGCCGATTAATATTCCAATATGACCCTACAAATATGTGGTTATTAGCTGAGTTCAATTGTGAAAACTCGCAATCCGAGTTTAAAATCGAACCATTCATTAGAGCTATACTATGTACATTTTCTGTACTGCACAAAATCGCTTTGAACTCAGACGTTAATATACAAGTGTCTGATAAAATATCAATTGAATAAATCGCTGCGGGTATGCATCTCTTCGTGTATATCAAATCAGTGTTTTTATATCACAGTTTCATTATAGCAACCTGTTTGCTGACAAATAATGATTTATTAGTCACAATTCATTATGTGCCGTTGATAATATCAAAATTGTTCTAGTTATTAAATCGGCCGCGCAGTCTAAGTGGGATTTCCCTAATCATATACGTTTACTATATTAAAGAAATCCAATACTATTCCTAATACATGCATGCCTTCCAGTAACAGTGTGAAACTTTTTACAGCAGAAAGTGTAACATTTTGATCACAAAGGCTATATCTACTCTCATCGTGGTTGAATATTGAAATATTAACTTGCCTGGCAGTCATCGGCTCCTGTGTTGAATTTGCCAGCAGTTACACTTAAAGCAGTCCCAGGATTATAACGATTTTAAGAATTAATACATTTTTACACAAACTGTTACTAGTATTGATCGTCCAAGTGAAATCTAAGACAAGTTTTCCGCAGCGTCCATTTATTTTATGTTATGGTGCACGATAGCGTGTAGTTTTCGAAAGTTAGGGTTCAGGGAACGAGCGAAATATATGGGTATGTGTGTGTGGGGGGGGGGGGGTGAGGAGAAAATGTTACTCTTTTTGAGGTCAAGAAATTTTTAAGGGGCTGTCAAACATTTGGACACCGGGGAGGTTGGGTGGGGGGGTTCTAACTACCACCTTCTCAGACAAAGCAAACCTATTTAATTTCACTATTAAATGCAGCATCAGGGCTTACAGTGTGGAAATCAACACATAAATACATAAATACATGCATGACAGCTGAGGACATAGATCAGAAACCGAAGGCGAGGGTACGTACCGACAAATTGTGGTGTTGATGACAGTCTTATGACATGTCATGTGTCATTGGATTTCAGTTGAATTCATGTACACTATATTGCTTCGTCATACACGAAATTTGAAAAGTTTGAATGGTGTATTATTACACACACACAAAACACACATACACACATACATACATACATACATACATACATACATACATACATACATACATACATAGTTAGTTAGCTAGTTATTTTATTCACTGTACTTTTTAGATGTAGATACACAAAACCCAAGGCAATGGTACCGCTAACATAAGTTTAACATACTAAAGTAAAAGTCGATAAGTACAGAGGGTCAACCAAAGGCAGATGGCACATAATTATATTACATGTAACTGTTCAGACCTGGAGTCAAAAAACACTGAAAATTTAAACACTTCGGATTTACGACAGTGTATATGGACATTTTCATATATGGATGGGGGACAAGCTATAATAAGCAGTTTGAGATTATCTTTGGTCGTAGATTTTAAGAATGTCTGATGAGATTTTGACCATGGTAACAATATCCGTTTTACAGAAAAAGTCTTTCAAAGAAACAAAGCTGACACCTGGGTTGGCTTGTCTTATATGATCTGATTGTGGACAATTCAGTATTACATGAGCCTCACTTTGTACCTCGCCACAATTACAAATACGTGCTTCACGTGGTGTAATTGGTCGAGTCAATCGGCCGGTCTCAATAGCAAGATTATGCGAAGAGGTACATACATACATACATACATACATACATACATACATACACACACACGCACACGCATACATACATACATACATACATACATACATACATACATACATACATACATACATACATACATACATACATACATACATACAAACATACATACATACATAAAACACAAGTAGTCAGAACAACGTTTTATAAAGAGGCAACTTTTTTCTTACATAAAAGCGGAATTCAATATCTGAAATATTCAGTTAACCACTCCAACTAGTCTTCAACTGCTACACCCACATGTACACCCACATGTAGGTTTAAAAGCGGAATTCAATATCTGAAATATTCAGTTAACCACTCCAACTAGTCTTCAACTGCTACACCCACATGTAGGTTTGCTCAAGTGTACTGGCACGACTTTAGTGTGGAGTTGAAATAAAAATGTCAAGTGTGTTCACCTTTGTTTTTGGAACGAGAGTTAACATTGATTCAACATTTAACAAACCATCACTGATGAAGTTTCGTCCAGAGCATTAAACAATATTATTATATTCTGCATATTTATGTCCCTCATTACGAAGCTAGTAACTGTAAATAACACACTGAACATAACAAGATATGCAAAATACTATCAATGAAATGATTGCACATCGTCAATTTTTACATTCTCTGAACCAAACTGGTCGTTGAAATGTCCATATACTATTATTCTAGAATTACTTGTACTTTTATTTCTGTTCACACGTCTTCCTTCTCCTTCTCGAATATTTAAATATTATTCTCCAAAGTTATTCGTGAGTCAGCCACCGGCTGAATGAATACAAAATATTGGGGAATGATATAATTGTACCTCATCAAGCCTAATTTATGAAAATTCGGAAAAAATAATGTCGATTTGGAATGTTTTGAGCACCATTGAACCAATGACATAGACAAAGGATGTTGTGACATAGAATGACCAGAGTATATAGTCCATACTTTCAGTTCAAATACAATAAATTGGCTTGTGCATAATGTGTTACTGTGAGGTACACCACCAACAACTTCAAATATAAATCCGTATAACGCTACTAGTAGGACATTGGTATATTACATATATATACATAATATTGCAATGTGAATATGGTGATATTTCCTACTTTACACACAGGAAAACAAAATATTCAGTTATGGAGGGAACAACAAATCAAAGCAAGACAAAAACTTCAAATGTAAGCTTACAGGAAAACCAAATGTGAGTTTGAAATTATTAGACTATACAGACATTTCTAGTTATAGATTTATATATACAATTTCAATGAACCATTCTCCATTAAAAAATGAGCTAAAATTATATCAATATCATATAATATTTTATGGATTACTTTAGATTATATGGACAGTCAAGGTAATTATTTGTGTGTGTGTGTGTGTGCGTGTGTTTACAAATACACAGCATATAGAAGGGGCAAGTGAACATCTAAAAGCTAAATCAAATTTCAATTAACTTGCTGAATTATTTCTGCTTATTGGTCGATAGACACATGCATTTGTATCTTGTACCACGCCATTCATATAAATACACATTTTGTACAATCAAAAACATTTTTAATATTTCTATATCTGAAATGTTCCACTTAGCTTAGTATATATATAATAAACAATGAATTTAGTGTATATATATATATATATATATATATATATATATATATATATATATATATATATATATATATATATATATATATATATATATATATACAAAACTATTACGCTCTGCCACTGCGGTATAGAGCACTGTCTTAGCAGTTTGATACTCACCGAGTTATATATATATATATATATATATATATATATATATATATATATATATATATATATATATATATATATATATATATATATACATACATACATACATACATACATACATACATACATACATATATACATAATATTATATACATACATACATACATACAGACATATATACATAATATTATATGTATATTAATGGTTAGAAATGAAATGAAATGGTTAGAATAAGGTGGAAAGCAAACACGCATGACAGTGTCTGATGTCTAGTAATGTTGAGTGTAATTTGTTTACGTGACAGCTGTCAGTTCTAACTCTGTTAATGAACAACATGCCAAAGCTGTGGTGCCAGAATTGACTAATCGTTTAGCTTCATATTGTGGTTGCTGAGCTTCATAGGAATTTCAATGCATTGTTACAATGGACACATATTGATTTGATCTGACAGAAATGCATTTTTATCTAATTCAACTATTCTGACCAAATGGGTACATAGTTCATTGCATGTTATTCACTCGTTCTGCGATTGACCTTGCCAACCAGAAAACATCCAGGACAACCATCCAGGATTTTCACTTTCATTCCTGTCGCACTCTTCTTTTCTCTCAGGGGATGTCTCATCAGCCATTTCAAGATCAAAGGACCCACCACAACCAACCCTGTACAAGTTTTCATATCCATTATCCCATTTGACCTTCACCATTAATCCATCCTGGACAGTGGACATGACTGTACCTTTGTTGTTAATGCCACCATCCTTCAACAAAATAGAAAACATGCAATGTTGTAAAAGATCTTTTTAAAAAAAACACAGGACTTGGAATTACAGCTTTAACCAACACATACAGCATAATTGGACAGGTTGAGGACCTTACATTGCAAACTGGCAGTCTTGTTCACTTTAAGATAGATAGCAGGGAGTGACTTTTTTGATAAATTACACCATTTTTTTATTTTAAGACGAACTTTTTCATAATCTATGCACAATTCTTTAAAAAAGGTACAAATTAAGGAATCCTGTAGACACCTACTTTCTCTTTGGGTTAATTGTCACCATGTGATTGAGGAGGTAAGCATGTGAGATAAAGCAACTGATATAGATGTATGAGAACTTATATTGTCCACTAAAGTGAAAGTGAAACTGTTTGCTCTTATTGTAGACATTATAGTTAAATGTATGTATGTTAGCTTCAGTGCTGCTACCTAAATTTATCTGATCCCTTGCAGCCTCACCCAAACCCCAACAACTCCCCCCTATAACCCCCCCCCCCCCAAAAAAAAAGAAGAAGACATAAACACGAAAAATGAAAACATTCATATTGCACTGACACTGTATATACATCATTTGGAATGTAAACACATTAATGTCATAGTTATAGAAAAGTTTTGATTATTAATATTCTCTTTCTATCTTCAAAAACAATAGCTTTGACATGATGCTGTGTTCATGACATAGAAATGAGAGAAAAATGTCACAGCTGTTAGAATTGTTCATGGAGAACCGTCAAGGCAGTTATTACTGTCCATAACATCAGCCAATTGTTTAACTCTGAAGTGTATTGAATTATCCTCCTAAAATATACACAAAAAAGCTGACTCCCTAAAAATTAAAAAGTAACGACCTCTCCCCTTGGTGAAACGAGTTCCGCCCCCCCCCCCCCCATAACATTTAAACCTGAATGTTACCTTAGAGTAACATACCATATGGTCTATGGTCTGTAATACCAATTTTGCATACAGGATGGGTAAAAGAAATCAAACGGATTATCATGTAATATAATAAAATTCAACTTTACCTGATTCCCCCAAGTCCAGTCATTTCCACGTTCTACCCTGTCTCCAATATTCAGTTTTGCTGTCAGTGCTGGTCCTCCCAATTTCTGCAAGTAAATATGTTGGTGTTAAATAACATCTGTAAAACAAGAGTAGACAACATTTTTGAAAGTCTATAGTGTTCTCAAATGATTAGTCAGCTGCTCGGTGTGAATGAATTGTAATTGTACTCTCTTACATGTTCATGCTATCTAAGGTAACTAGTACCGTAATGTGATCTCATCTAGCTGTGTCTGTATTATTCATTGCTCTGGTAGATTCAAATTCACACTACGAAAATCCGCAATGATATTTATACTACATCCAAAAATGTGTTAACATGTGTTTTCAAAGATAAGAAAAGGGTAAATCATATAACGGTTGGAAATACTATAGTAATTTAATACGATGCAAAAAGTTTAGGATCATCCGATACACTTTTCCGGATCAAATGTATTCTGTTTGTTGACAGAAACGATGTAGGCAGTTTACCGATCCAAAGTTCCAACCACCATGTGTTAAATTTAACTTATTTGCCTGAGGCCAAAGTTCACTTGGGGAAAAGTCTATTATATCATGCAAATTTAATTTATGCACAAACCGCGCGTCCCTAGTTACCAGCTTGGTTTTCGTAGAGTGGGACCCAACGCCCATGTTTGGCAATTTGACGACTTTTGCCGTTCACCTAACCCTGATTGATGTGATTGGCTTTGAACTACTATCAGCACGGCAAAACTTTGGTCAAAACCATAGACAACTCACCCACACAACTCTACCAATATCAGTAACCACAACAACCGGTTCACGATCAGCTGCCCCTAATTTCAAGCTCCCTGTACATCCAATCTTGTTAACATCCAGGTTGTCAACTTTCATCAATTTGGCGAAGACTTGTTTTTTCATTGCAAGTACTTCGGCGCTGTTCCCATACCTGACTACCTTTCTAGAGTAATCACACGCATCGCTTGCACCCTTCAACTCGTTATTCATTCTCTTGTTGTAGACTGTCACATCTTCGTGTTTTCTAGTGTAGCGGTTGTTCACCTCTTCTTTCAGACTAGCAGCGTGTTGATTCACCTGAAGCGTCAACCGCTCGATTAACTGCACCGCCTTCTGATCTATCTCATCCTCCGCCTTCTTTTTGTTCCCGTCTAAGAATTTTCCGATTCTGTCTGCTTCGTCAAGTTCAAACTGGATTTCGGATACCTTCTCCTCGGCTACCGTCAACAGAACACCGATATCTTCCCTGCATCTAGCAGCAGCCTCGCCGATATTGATAACTTCATGACCTTTGCTTGAACTCGTATGGTCTTGCAGGGAACACAAAACACATACTGGAAGCTCGCATTGCTTGCAGTAAAGCTTCAGGATTTCATCAGGGTGTTTCTTGCATGCTGTACCGGTCTTGGATCGAGCATTGGTCCAATCTTTCTTTTCATGTAGCTCTTTCCCGGTCAGGACTTCATGCTCTTTCGTGGTTTTCATGCGCTTGTGATGATTGGCACATTCCAAACACATAAAGTCGCCACACTGGAGACAGTACGATGCTGACGAATTGATGTCGTCTTTCTCGCAGCTGAAACATTTGATTTTGTCTGCTTTGTCTTTAGCTCTATCGTGCGCATCCAGCACTTCACAGATCCCAGACAGGAAAAAGTTGCCTTTCAACCCGATGACGCCATCTTCGGGCAACTGGAACGTCGACCGACAAACCGGACAACTAGGAGCCTTTCGGAAACCTTTGTTCTTCTTCTCGTAGTCTACCAAACACTCCCCACAGTATGAATGCAAACAATCCAATATCTTGGGGTTTGAAATTCTGTCATGGCATATTGGACACGTCAGAAAATCTTCGTCAATTCTATCGAGCGCGTCGACAGCCGCCATTTTCCCACCTACTACTGCTGTGACCCTGTTTGACCTTGAGAATTGTACTTTGACATGACGCTATTTTGAGAGCACTTTTTTTTTTCCAGGAAAAATGTTACGTATGGTAATATGAAAGTAAGTTATTTCAAGTAACCAGCAAATTATCCAAAATTTGTCTTGACTAAAAACAAAGTAAATATGATAATAAGATTAACTGATATTTTTTTTAGTTTTAAAATATCTTTTTTATTAAATTTGTTTCAAAAAGGTGCTATAGCGTACGTGTATTGTGCAGCGAAAATTATCTGCTATGGTTTAATGATTTTACGTACAAATAAACAAACAATCTTACAAAGTTTCGATCACGTCATTCGGTCAACTAAAAGACGAACACGACATACAATCTATGTGTGATTGTTTAAAATATATTAAAATTCACTATGTTTGTTTGTGTTTGTGTATGTGTATCTGTGTATGCTGTGTCCGCATGTGAAAATGATGTAATGAGCGAGTGTGTACATCCTCTGAAGTCAACAGAAATATCGCCCTCTACACATTGTTATTGGTGAGTTAGCAGTCCTTCGTTTTCCCAGCCACCTTTACCATGCAGTGTTAAGCACAACGAAGAGGGGATATTTAGATATTATTCCTCAATAGTTGTCTTCGGTCAGGCAAGGACAATACGAGTGACCCAAGGGACCGTGTCACTGCGAATCACTACGAGAGTAGTGACAAACCCCTAGGTCAGTCATGAGTATTTTCCATCTGAATTAAGAAAAAAATTGGTGAAGAGTATTTAAGCTTAATTATTGTTCTCAAGCATGATTTATGAAATTGGGGAGAAATAACGGCGACTTGGAACGTTTTGACTCATATTTCCGGGTACCACAGAACCAGTTACGTAGAAATGGGTTGTCGTGAGGTAGGACGACCAGGGTATATTAATCCACATTTTCTTTTCAAAGTCAATAACTTATCTTGTGCTGGTATAGTGTGTGTGTGTGTGTGTGTGTGTGTGTGTGTGTGTGTGTGTGTGTGTGTGTGTGTGTGTGTGTGTGTGTGTGTCATATGCACAAAACCTGATCTTGGGGTACAAGTTTATGGGGAAACCCTGTTGTCTGCAGATAGTATATATGGGGACACTCTCTATTCCTTCCTTGTGGGATCGAAGGATAATGAATATTAAGTATGTTTTTATTTTCTGTGTAAAACCAGTAAACAGCTATATGGGGTATTTTTACCGTTCATTATGCTACATTATTTGTCACAGACAACGCATAATTTGGATCGTTTAATTTCCTCTGCAATGAGTATTTGTCATATCAAAGTCAATCAGTATATGTTGGAATGCAGGCTAACCGTTCTACTTGTACATATTTACATATGCTACTTCTATTCAATTTTAATACCGCTCTACTTGTACATATTCTACTTGTTTCAGAAGCTAAAAAATCATACATATATCATGATCTACACGAATTTTAACTGCTGTTGAGACCATACTCTATGTTACAGTAAAATTACAACTTACAACTATATAAGTGTAAGTACTGCTTTTCGGGAGTTTTTCATCAATTTTTCAGGGTATTTCAGTTCAAGTTTCAGTCACTTAAGTAGGGCGTTGATGTGACCAGTGAAATGAGTTTTTCATAAGCAAATTCACTAGTCTAATTCCTATACAATATCATTACGATATGTATAGTTAAAAATGTATACTTGGAACTAAATTCTGCATCCAGACTACTAGCACATATGCGTATTACATCTGTTGCTGTCTACAAACAGTTTGAAATGCATTTAAATTAATATCTAGGAGATCAGGGTGGACTACCCTTCCTCTTTACTTCAAGTCCGGGATTATTCTTCTCCCCGTTTAAGGACATGTAGGAGGCCATTTAATGGCATAAAATTTCAAACTATGGACCAAGTCGATTGCAGTACGTACATTTGATGGTGCGAGCGCTGGAGTGCTGATATAGAAAGAAAATGGGATACAACCCATCCGACACTAGTTCTCGTCGCAACATTACAATATTCTTTGTTTTCAATATGTATTTAATATTTATAATCAGTATTAACAGTTATAAATATTTGTGCAATGAAACCTGTCAGAGGTTTTCAAGTCAGTATCATCCAAGTATGTAGTATATTTTCACTGACTGACATATATTCTACACATGTGATATTCTAGATGAGTTGGTCCTATTTGTTCAGACGTTGCCTTCCTGTATGGCTTCAACACAAATAAATTGTGGGAAAGCTTGACAAGGAGCAAGCACTTTGATAATAACCCCACCGCCCCAAATAATTGCTTGTACAATGCGCTTCGAATATCATAACACTGAAGTACCTATCGCGGACAGTTTTGCACGAAAAGAGACAGTTTGAGCGCGGTATATCTATTCCTCGTGTGAGTATGCGCGATAACAGTTCAAAGATGTTCCGTGTCTGTCATTACTAAATTGGAATCCCACTGTTTGGACAAAGTTGGTCGAACACATTTTTGTCACTTGGCTAGTTCATATATACGTTTACAAAAGCTACTTAAATTACAAACGCTTAAGCTGTGATCATATACGTGTGATTCCCGCCTTTCCAACCTAAAAAAGTTGGCAGTCTTGGAGCGGTTGATTTCTCCTTGATTTACGTGATGGTCACGACTATTTTTATTAGGGTTATTTGCATGCTTGATATGCACTTTTCTATGCAATGTAACAATTGTAATTTATGCTGATAGTGGTTTTATCAGTATGGGATGATTGATATACTCGAATAGCTTATCACCATTTATTAGCCTGTGTCCATACAAAGTGATAAGTTAAACGATTTATGGTTTACGTGATTTTCCTTAGTTTGTAAAACTAATCTTTTAATTGCATGATGAAAATAATAATAAAATAATCTAATATTTAAAATTATAACAACAACAACAACAACAACAACAACAACAACAACAACAACAATATACAGCGAATTGTGTAAACTCTCAATCTATATACATGTTTAAGATTATGCATTGTTCTTTCACTTATCTTCCCTCTCAAATTCGAATGCGTGTTTAACCTTTCGACATTGGAATCCATCAATCACGTTAATTTGATGCCCATGACAGACGCATGCGTGGAGAAAACGCGGCAAAAGCACTCAACTCAGACGGGTGCGCGTTGCTCAGAGGCTCGGTCGGAAAGACATTCTTCTGAAATATTAATGGACAAAATCTGGTTCCCTTGAAGAACATCATACGTTTTGCTGTAAATCAATTAACTAGGTAAGTTTCACTTTAAAAGCTTTAACATGAAAGAGATGCAGTGAGTTAGGGGACATTTTCATATCGATTGATTCCTATCCAGGAACCAGTCACAAGAATTCCTGTGATGCCTTAATTATAGATTATGTTGATGATTATATAAAGGACACCGAGACAAATTTTGTTTTTGGAATGCCAGTTAGTTTCTTTTTTGGCGTTGAAGATACAACTGTAGTCACTATTTTTGAGCTAAATCACACAACTATGTTGTAATCACTTTCTTTTTGAGTATTTCCAATCTACACATCCTTGAGTAACGTTCTTGCCAAATGCCAAGGCAATCACTCTGGTACAGTGGTAGTTTTCATCCCCTTTGACATTGTATGGTTGGTTCCCTCCCTACAAATTCCAAACTTGTGTGGATAGCTCTGTGCTGTACTGAATTATACAAATTGAGGTTGAGTGTTCCATTGAAACACCACATGCACATACACACTCGCACACATGTATACATATGCATACATACATACATACATACATACATACATACATACATACATACATACATATACAATATCAAACTTTTTATTTTGAATTTCCATATAACGTTATGAATGTAGCATATTTCAAGAGGAAGGGTAACAATGAATGCAGCTTATTCCCAAAGTAGTACCATAAGTAAAATTTGAAATTAGGTGGTATTTTTTTGCGATTTTATGAAAATCAAGATGGGGTCGGGTAACTGGAACCAAACATGAATAATTATTTATGTTGCCCAATTCTAAAAAACGTGAATGTTAAATGATTGAAATTGCCCAATTATTAGAAATGCAGTATGCTTGGCCAGTGTCAATGGATGGTGTTTGACAACAGATATTAACAATTACATTGCAGGTAATGTATATGTTTGTCATCTGCCAGGAATTATGCTATGGACATGGGAACGATATTATGGATGTGATATTATGGAGGTATCATGCACATAATGAATAGGATTAAATAAGGTAGGACTGACCTGAATGAATTGCATGTCATCAAATGAATACTTGATACTTAGCATATTTGAACATTGGTTCTGTAGTGCTGTAGGTATTGTAAAGTGTCTCTCTCTGTTTGTAAACAACTTGAAGTCAAACATTGCAAGACCAGTCAACTTTGTATTTATTTATTTGGTGATGATACTACTTTTGAGTTTTTTTTTCGAGTTTGAAAATTATTCAAAGCAAAATGTGTGTGACTAACTTCTAAACTGAACGTTCTTTGTGTATAGATTAAGATTTGTTTATGATATAAATTAATAATCCCATTGGTGATATGCAAATTAGATCTGAAAATCTGAAAAGCTACATGGTGAATAGGGATGACATTTGGTGGGATATCTTTGGGTGTTATATTGTTCAGAACAAACTGACTCTAGCTATAATGATCATGTCCTTAGCAACAGTGAAATAAATGATGTGTGTTACAAAGACAACATGTAGGTAACTAATTAAAGACTCAAAGTATGAATCGAAAATGTGCCTAGCAACAAGACCATGCACATAGCACCTGCCAAATGCAAATGATGGTGCAACAATAAAACCAGGATGGTTTTAAGATAAGCAAATAAATAGTAATGTAAATGATGGATTCAAATACAACGAGCAACAAGACTATATGCCCACTAAGTGATGATGATGTACATGTATATTGCAAAGATAATAACAGCGATTAATTGGCAAAAAAATAAAAATTGACAAATAAAGTATGCAAATATGTACTCTGTAGGGACCTAGAGAGTTGCCACACAACTATTAAGCCATTTTGTAATATGTACTGTGTAGGGATAACAAAGTTTACATGGTTTGTGGTGTGACGGTCAATGATCTCTGATGAGTGTGGCCACACAACTCAGCCATTTTGTAATATGTACTGTGTAGGGATAATAAAGTTTAGATGGTTTGTGGTGTGACAGTCAATGATCTATGATGAGTGTGGCCACAAAACTCAGCCATTTTGTAATATGTACTGTGTAGGGATAACAAAGTTTACATGGTTTGTGGTGTGACTATCAATGATCTCTGATGAGTGTGGCAACACAACTCAGCCATTTTGTAATATGTACTGTGTAGGGATAACAAAGTTTACATGGTTTGTGGTGTGACGGTCAGTGATCTCTGATGAGTATGGCCACACAACTCAGCCATTTTGTAAATATGTACTGTGTAGGGATAACACAGTTTACATGGTTTGTGGTGTGACGGTCAATGATCTCTGATGATTATGGCCACACAACTCAGCCATTTTGTAACATGTACTGTGTAGGGATAACAAAGTTTAGATGGTTTGTGGTGTGACGGTCAATGATCTCTGATGAGTGTGACCACACAACTCAGCCATTTTGTAATATATTGTACTGTGTAGGGATAACAAAGTTTAGATGGTTTGTGGTGTGACGGTCAATGATCTCTGATGAGTGTGACCACACAACTCAGCCACTTTGTAATATATTGTACTGTGTAGGGATAACAAAGTTTAGATGGTTTGTGGTGTGACGGTCAATTATCTCTGATGAGTGTGGCCACATAACTCAGCCATTTTGTAATATGTACTGTGTAGGGATAACAAAGTTTACATGGTTTGTGGTGTGACGGTCAGTGATCTCTGATGATTATGGCCACACAACTCTGCCATTTTGTAATATGTACTGTGTAGGGATAAAATAGTTTAGATGGTTTTGTGGTGTGACGGTCAATGATCTATGATGAGTGTGGCCACACAACTCAGCCATTTTGTAATATATTGTACTGTGTAGGGATAACAAAGTTTAGATGGTTTGTGGTGTGACGGTCAGTGATCTCTGATGAGTATGGCCACACAACTCAGCCATTTTGTAATATGTAGTGTGTAGGGATAACAAAGTTTAGATGGTTTGTGGTGTGATGGTCAATGATCTCTGATTGTGGCTACTTAACTCAGCCATTTTGTAATATGTACTGTGTAGGGATAACAAAGTTTACATGGTTTGTGGTGTGACGGTCAATGATCTCTGATGAGTGTGGCCACACAACTCAGCCATTTTGTAATATGTACTGTGTAGGGATAACAAAGTTTACATGGTTTGTGGTGTGACGGTCAGTGATCTCTGATGAGTATGGCCACACAACTCAGCCATTTTGTAATATGTAGTGTGTAGGGATAAAATAGTTTAGATGGATTTGTGGTGTGACGGCCAGTGATCTCTGATGAGTGTGGCCACACAACTCAGCCATTTTGTAAATATGTACTGTGTAGGGATAACACAGTTTACATGGTTTGTGGTGTGACTATCAATGATCTCTGATGAGTGTGGCAACACAACTCAGCCATTTTGTAATATGTACTGTGTAGGGATAACAAAGTTTACATGGTTTGTGGTGTGACGGTCAGTGATCTCTGATGAGTATGGCCACACAACTCAGCCATTTTGTAAATATGTACTGTGTAGGGATAACACAGTTTACATGGTTTGTGGTGTGACGGTCAATGATCTCTGATGATTATGGCCACACAACTCAGCCATTTTGTAATATATTGTACTGTGTAGGGATAACAAAGTTTAGATGGTTTGTGGTGTGACGGTCAGTGATCTCTGATGAGTATGGCCACACAACTCAGCCATTTTGTAATATGTAGTGTGTAGGGATAACAAAGTTTAGATGGTTTGTGGTGTGATGGTCAATGATCTCTGATTGTGGCTACTTAACTCAGCCATTTTGTAATATGTACTGTGTAGGGATAACAAAGTTTACATGGTTTGTGGTGTGACGGTCAATGATCTCTGATGAGTGTGGCCACACAACTCAGCCATTTTGTAATATGTACTGTGTAGGGATAACAAAGTTTACATGGTTTGTGGTGTGACGGTCAGTGATCTCTGATGAGTATGGCCACACAACTCAGCCATTTTGTAATATGTAGTGTGTAGGGATAAAATAGTTTAGATGGATTTGTGGTGTGACGGCCAGTGATCTCTGATGAGTGTGGCCACACAACTCAGCCATTTTGTAAATATGTACTGTGTAGGGATAACACAGTTTACATGGTTTGTGGTGTGACTATCAATGATCTCTGATGAGTGTGGCAACACAACTCAGCCATTTTGTAATATGTACTGTGTAGGGATAACAAAGTTTACATGGTTTGTGGTGTGACGGTCAGTGATCTCTGATGAGTATGGCCACACAACTCAGCCATTTTGTAAATATGTACTGTGTAGGGATAACACAGTTTACATGGTTTGTGGTGTGACGGTCAATGATCTCTGATGATTATGGCCACACAACTCAGCCATTTTGTAACATGTACTGTGTAGGGATAACAAAGTTTAGATGGTTTGTGGTGTGACGGTCAATGATCTCTGATGAGTGTGACCACACAACTCAGCCATTTTGTAATATATTGTACTGTGTAGGGATAACAAAGTTTAGATGGTTTGTGGTGTGACGGTCAATGATCTCTGATGAGTGTGACCACACAACTCAGCCACTTTGTAATATATTGTACTGTGTAGGGATAACAAAGTTTAGATGGTTTGTGGTGTGACGGTCAATTATCTCTGATGAGTGTGGCCACATAACTCAGCCATTTTGTAATATGTACTGTGTAGGGATAACAAAGTTTACATGGTTTGTGGTGTGACGGTCAGTGATCTCTGATGATTATGGCCACACAACTCTGCCATTTTGTAATATGTACTGTGTAGGGATAAAATAGTTTAGATGGTTTTGTGGTGTGACGGTCAATGATCTATGATGAGTGTGGCCACACAACTCAGCCATTTTGTAATATATTGTACTGTGTAGGGATAACAAAGTTTAGATGGTTTGTGGTGTGACGGTCAGTGATCTCTGATGAGTATGGCCACACAACTCAGCCATTTTGTAATATGTAGTGTGTAGGGATAACAAAGTTTAGATGGTTTGTGGTGTGATGGTCAATGATCTCTGATTGTGGCTACTTAACTCAGCCATTTTGTAATATGTACTGTGTAGGGATAACAAAGTTTACATGGTTTGTGGTGTGACGGTCAATGATCTCTGATGAGTGTGGCCACACAACTCAGCCATTTTGTAATATGTACTGTGTAGGGATAACAAAGTTTACATGGTTTGTGGTGTGACGGTCAGTGATCTCTGATGAGTATGGCCACACAACTCAGCCATTTTGTAATATGTAGTGTGTAGGGATAAAATAGTTTAGATGGATTTGTGGTGTGACGGCCAGTGATCTCTGATGAGTGTGGCCACACAACTCAGCCATTTTGTAAATATGTACTGTGTAGGGATAACACAGTTTACATGGTTTGTGGTGTGACGGTCAATGATCTCTGAATATTATGGCCACACAACTCAGCCATTTTGTAACATGTACTGTGTAGGGATAACAAAGTTTAGATGGTTTGTGGTGTGACGGTCAATGATCTCTGATAAGTGTGACCACACAACTCAGCCATTTTGTAATATATTGTACTGTGTAGGGATAACAAAGTTTAGATGGTTTGTGGTGTGACGGTCAATGATCTCTGATGAGTGTGGCCACATAACTCAGCCATTTTGTAATATGTACTGTGTAGGGATAACAAAGTTTACATGGTTTGTGGTGTGACGGTCAGTGATCTCTGATGATTATGGCCACACAACTCTGCCATTTTGTAATATGTACTGTGTAGGGATAAAATAGTTTAGATGGTTTTGTGGTGTGACGGTCAATCCCAGATAACACCACACTGACGGCCCGACGTCGGCAAAATTGGGTCGGTGTGTCAACGTTTTCCCGACGTCGGCAGAAGGTCGGCACATGCATGACGTTGATAATTGAAAGCATATAAAATGTGTTGTGTTGTCATTTTTCAATACTTGCCGTAGTTGGGAAGCACCAGTGAGGCTTTATTTCACAAGAATAACGACTAAAACAACCGTGTTAACTTGCCGAATGCCACCGTCGGGCCAACGTTAGCTCAACCATGCAACATACCCTGCGACTTGGTGCTCACGTGATTGTCACGATATGAATGTGTGAATATTGGGTCGGTGTGTCAACGTTTTCCCGACGTCGGCACATGCATGACGTTGATAATTGAAAGCATATAAAATGCGTTGTGTTGTCATTTTTCAATACTTGCCGTACTTGGGAAGCATCAATGAGGCTTTATTTCACAAGAATAACGTCTAAAACAATCGTTTTAACTTGCCGAATGCCACCGTCAGCTCAACCATATCATGGAGCTATAAACCTGCGCTGTCGACTGGGTGATCACGTGATTGTTACGATGCGAATGTATAGCACGCCCTCAAGATAAGAAGTGTCTTCTGGTTGACTGCCGCCAACTCGTCATCTCGTTTACTAAGCGTTTTAGGATTTGTTTTCATCTTGGTGAGTATATTTATCTTACATAATTACTGTCAAAATGACCATGAATATGTTTTATTGTCTAGATTGTTAAATAAGACGACAGAAATTGCGAAACATGGTATGTATAGTTCAACGTGCACATTTGTTAGCATGGGCGCGAGAATGATCGCACTGTGATCAGTAGCGTACAATACACAATTATTAATGCCTTTTTCATAAATATTTTCAATTATCACGAAACAAAAACATACCAAATAGTAATACCAATACAATAAACTAAATTTCTATGTGATTGGGTAAGGTATAACTTGATGCGTTCGTCTTACAGAGCCGATTGTATGTGATCCCGCTGTCTCGGAACGCGTATGGGGGTCACCATGGAAATGGACACGAAATAACCGTGTCTGTTCCATTCACCCTCCTCGTGTTTAAATTTTGTTTCCGCGCGATCCTTTACGTCATACAAATGTAACATTGTTGCCATCATTTGCACCAGATTGTGAGCTCCAATTCTATACTCGGAACAATAACATAACATGGCATTTTCGATGTGAAGGCATGGACGTTTCCACCTGAACGACTGGTGTTCAGAAAAATGTATGTTTTTTGCACTTGTGAAGTTTTTGTACTTGAAGTATATGTATGATTGGGGGTATAAATATGTGTAATGGAACAATTTATGTTGTATATGTTGCATACCTGTGTGTGACGTTTACCCACTTGTGCAATGTGTGTGGGCAGTATGGGGTCAAGTAATCATTGAGTGTGGTTGTTGTTAAAACTATAAGGGGACAATCATTATTTATTAGTATGGTGGATCCTGTATTTATTTTATTTTATTTGGAGGGGTAGGGGAGAGGTTGGGTTTTTTTTTTCCACAAAAAGGCTATCCTCCAAATGCAATGATATATATGGGAAGGTTCCATAAACCACCGGTCACTTTAGTGTGATAAATCAAGAGATTTGCTGGGTTTTCTCTGGGTTTTAAAATTTATTAGTAAAACAGCAAAACTCTGTAAAAATATGCCAACATTTGACATTTTCTTTTATATTCTTATGTAAAATTTACTAATGCTGAAAATTGAATATTAGTACATTCCAGTTTTTAAAAATTAATTTACTAATTAAGAATTATATCCATTATGAT
The DNA here is from genome assembly GCF_964340395.1 of Glandiceps talaboti. Taxonomy (NCBI): domain Eukaryota; kingdom Metazoa; phylum Hemichordata; class Enteropneusta; family Spengelidae; genus Glandiceps; species Glandiceps talaboti. The sequence continues at coordinate 11,521,619 of NC_135556.1, read as the reverse complement.
GACTGAATATCCACAGGGAGGGAGTAATGTTCCTCCAATGTTCTTCTAGACTAATAGTCCTGTGATCTCTTTCCAAAAGTTGTGCTCTTCATATTGCTCTTGATTAGATTTTCCATTTCAAGTCTTGGATAAATGACTGAACTCATGGGTTCTTAATTACACACACCATGGTTTCTTCTCCGACATCATATCAGTGCAACTGTGCTTAAAACTCTTCTGTGGATTTTCTCTCTTTCTCATTTTGCTTCTTCAACTGCAGTAAAGGAAATGATTGGTTAAAACTTAAAAATCTTTAAAGGTTATTTTACTTCTGTTGAAGGCCAAAGAATATCCATAAGAATACAAATATTTTAAAGATGCATCTGACTTGTGTTGTTGTGTTATAACGTTACGGATAGCTTTGAGCTTCCTCCACATGATGTTTGACTCTTGAAGAGTATGTTATTAAATAAATTGATAGGACATGTATTTAGAGCCAGTGCTGATATCTCAATATGCTAACTACATTAACACTAAATGATTGGTAAGAAGGGGAGGGATGATACTCTCTTCAGATTATTGAAGTATTGAAATATTCATGTGAAAAATGGGATTACTCAGTTTCATAGATGTACTGGTTCATTTCATTATATATATATATATATATATATATATATATATATATATATATATATATATATATATACTACCAAAACTATATATATAGATCTTTGTACTACCAAAACTATATATATATATATATATATATATATATATATATATATATATATATATATATATATATAGTTTTGGTAGTACTGGAACTCTTTCTTGGTTGTAACTCGGAGTTTCACGCATAGTGCGATCATCAGACAACACTATCATCACGCATCACGCACTATGCGTGAAACTCCGAGTTACAACCAAGAAAGAGTTCCAGTACTACCAAAACTATTGCGCTCTGCCACTGCGGTATAGAGCACTGTCTTAGCAGATATATAAGCTATATAAGTTACAGCATCTCTACAAATAAATGGTGTTTGTAGTGATACGTAAGATTTCATATGTATGAGCATTGAAGTAATACTGCCATGTTAGGAGCAAAGGTAAAAGTGACAATTGATGAACTGCTTCAATTCATTAATTTATTGCAATAAAGTTTTGTAGCACTGTAAGTAATCCTGGATTGATTTCAATTCTAACTCAAGAATATCATTTGAAACCCCAAGTCTTCATAATGAATATTCAAATAAATGGTCAATTAATTAAAAGTGGCCATATGAATGAGGACCGGGCATTTATATTGGATTTTTCATTTATAAAACATTTTTATCATTGCTTCCTATTTGGAAAATCAATGCAAAACAATTTGACTAAGTCTGTGTTTGTAACTCAGTGACTGCAAAAATTACAAAAAATGAATGGTGTAAAAAGTTTGTTATTGAACATTACAACAATTGCATCAAATGTATTGATCAACCAGATGAGTATCTGATAATGGATAAAATTTACAAGTGTGATTTCGATATGGTCATACTAAAAGATTTGTTTTCAGCAAACAACCTGATTGTTTATCTAATATTTACATGAGGATCTCAAGTCAGCTGGGACTCATGGAAAAACGGGTTCATTACAGCATCAAGAAAGATACCAGTAACAGCTGTTCTGTCTGTCTTCTCAACTATAAAATGCATATTTAGTATTTTACACCTTTTCTTTTGTTTCTCTTGTACAGTCAAGTTGCAAGGACAAAAGATGCACTGAAGTAATAAGTATCTCATTGTCTATTCAGGCAATGTGTGACAACATCTATCTAAAGATAAACATAGACAATAGCTAGTAGGCCTCTCCACTGTTTTTGGGATAAATTACCATGGTCTATTCAAAATATCCTGAAACAACACATGGCAATGCCAAGATCTTAATAAACATTTGTAACATCACAGACATACTGGGGTCACATATGGAAAGTTTGGAATCAGTTCTACCACCAAGTATTTAGTCACTATTGAAGAAATGCATGGATTTGCTGCATATATTAAAGAGTTTGAAAAGTTTCAAAAAACAGTACTTGAACTAGAAATATAGCCCTAGCACAATCTGCCACATGTCAAGAATAATGATAAAAATTGTCACTCTTACCTTTGTTGTTCCAGTGAACTTGATTTTGACCAAAAGTTGATCAGATCATGGAAGTAATATCAGCCATGGTCAAACAGAGAAACCACTATTGTGGAACCATCAGTAGACGTAGACATGAGATCATCTTCGGTTAAAATTACACCAAAAATGGCAGAAAAGAGATCTCCTTTGCAAAGGCTGCTATAGCTAGGTAACTTGCTACATGCCAATGTGAAAATAAGTGAAAACTTGGCTAAAACTATGTATCAATGTGTGGCACCGTACTTTTACCAGTTGTTGTATGTGGTACGTACAACTTCAGCAGAATTATGCTAAAATTGACCTCTGGCCTTTCCACTCTTTCAACCAATAAGCATGTAACAATGAGTATACAAAACAGTGACACAATATTATATGTGTTTTGTGTTTGTACAAAGTATGCACACTGCCCAGTGATACAGATGTACACATGTAGCAAGAACCAAACAAGGTCTGAGTTGCAGAGTCGGCACATACATAGTGCATATGACAATCAGAGTTTTTACACAAAAATATTATTGTTCCTAAAAAGAAAGGTAAATATCATTTTGGTCAATCCCATCTCAAATTAACAAAAACAGTTACATTTTTTTATCTTACATCATTATTTTTACCTACAAATAGGTGCATCGGCATAAAAATAATGATAATTTGTGTTTAGATAAAAAATGTACTCTGTGGATATTCCTGAAATTTCCCAATGATAGTTGAATTTAATAGTCTTTGTGCTGACAATTTTGTACCCTGTTTTACCCATTATAAACTGAGTTTGGGATTTGTAGATCCAAAAAAGACACGCTGTATCTCAGACTAGTGGTTTATAGTGGTTTGAGAGTGTATGTAGTCACTTCCTCTGTCTGTTGATTAATGTAATATGGATTCAGGCTACTGGGCTATATTTTCTGGATCTGCAATTTGACATTGCAGTTTGTTTTTGTGTGTGATGGATTCAGGCTACCGCTAGTACCAGGCTATATTTTCTGGATCTGCAATTTGACATTGTAGTTTGTTTTTGTGTGTGATATATATCTGATTCAGTTACATGCATGTGTTCTACAAGCAAGACAAATTTCCTGCAATAATTGCACATACATTGAAACAATACATTAATTTTCAGACACTGGTTCCAAAATATATAGATCTCGCGCTATTATGTTGTACCATATTTATGAGGTACTGGTATAAATTCATCCTGGGTTTATTGTACTAAATGCTGCATGATTCAAACTTTCTGCATAACCATTCTATACTAGTATGTGTTCCTCACAACTCCACCAAGTTCAGTCAGAGAGGAAAAGTTTGTTTTCTCCTAGGCAACATTACATTTTAAATCTACAGAATTCCTGTACCCCATACATGTCTATTGTATAGTCATGGGAACAGTTAGTAACTTAGTCATGAGAACATTGATAGATGTATATACATTGTGTATTCCACTAGATAACTCTAATTATGCCCTTTATTAACTGTCAAAATGTTGACTAAGTTCATGGAAGTATAACCCTTCTTTCATGCTCAGTGTTTGAGATGTGCATGATTAGCAGTCCGCTACTGGAGCTAATAGTAAAGTTTGTGCACAGGGGACAGCGAGCATGTAATCGATTGATTGATTGATTATTTGGTCGAATGATTGATTGATTATTTTTTCCTTCTCTCCCTGGCTACTTTTCTCTCTTTCAACTAGTATATGATACTAGTTTATGCATGATCGATTGTTTGTATAGGGTGTTATCCGCCAAAAGATTAGGCATAATGAACATTTTCACTGTAACCGATCATGGGATTAGGGGTGTTTTAATTTAGATAAGAAGAGAACAATTGACAAGGTGTCTTTATTTATATAGTAAAGATACAGTTGAAAGAGAGAAAAGTAGGCATATAGACAGTGTAGCCGACACGAAAATAGGGTACACGAAAAAAAGAAAAAAATCATGGGGGGGGGGGGGGGTATGATGAACTTACTGCGTGGGCTGTAAGGTAGGGGGTGGCCCATTCCAAGTTATCAACTTACTTCTGGAGTTACCAAGTTAGGGCTTGGCATCTAAGGTAGGGGTGCCATGGCCTATTCCAAGTTACCAACTTACTTAGTTACCAAGTTAGGGTTTGATCTCTAAGGTAGAAGGTGGCCCATTCCAAGTTACCAACTTACTTAGTTACCAAGTTAGGGTTTGATCTCTAATCTAAGGTAGAAGGTGGCCCATTCCAAGTTACCAACTTACTTAGTTACCAAGTTAGGCCTTGGGCTAGAAGGCAGTAACTTGTTCTGATTGACCCATTCAATGTTTCAGAAGTAGTTCTGCTGAGCACAGTCCCTCTGTATAGAGACTGTGTGCTGAGAGACAACATGGGTGATACAGGTTCATAACTCCACATTAGGGAGTTGGAACTTGGTAGACTTGCATATGATTTGCATGTCATTATCGGCTATACCATCTGTAGCCCGAAAAGTAGCCAGGGATAGAAGGAAAAAACAATCAATCAATCATTCGACCAAATAATCAATCAATCAATCGATCGATCGATTACATGCTCGCTATGGCCCCTGTGGTTTGTGCAGTGGCTGATAACCCAACTCTTTGCCTGTGTTTGCTGTTGAAGTATTATCAGTAATGGATAGTGTAAGACCTTGAAGGAATTATACTGTCAGTATAATTCCTCCAAGGTAAGACAAAAGCCATGGTCACATTGGTTTATCTTTGTTATTCATTCTTATCTCTTCACAATGGCTGGGTCAAAACCCCAAATTTTGGACATTACATCAGCACGTGATATATCAAAAATGGGCACAGGTCAAATTGCTCAGTATTTGGCTTGTAAAAATACCTTATATATGTATGTAATGGTCATTTTTATTGTTGACAAAAGAATAGTAACAGGTCTGCACTGAAATTCAATTTTCAATGTCATGAAAACAGTGTTATAGCTATATACTGTGTTCATTTCTGTTGTCCTAATCCATAATGTGCAACTATATATCTATCTAAATTGGCAATAACAAGGTATGGATAGGGGAAATGATAGGTAGTGTGTAAAAATAAATGTTTACAATGGATACAACATTTGGTATCAAACTTTTTGGGATTGAAAATGTGATAAAAAATTTCCCATAATTCTTAGAAAGAAAATCAATATATGGCCAATACAATTGGTAAGGAACAATATATTTGGCAGTTTATTTGAGAGTTGAAAATATATTGCCCAATTTTTTTTAACTTCCCAAAATATTGGCCAATATATTTGCAAACTCACAAAATATTGGCCAATATTTTGGGAAGTCTCAAAATTTTGGCCAATATTTTGGGAAGTTAAAAATAATTTGCCAATATTTTGGCCAAATGGCAATTTATTAAGTGGGTTAGTCCTGAAAATGAAAGTGTCAAATGAAAGTTTAGGTCATGATTTGATATGTCTACTATGAGTAGCATATATATTAACCCGCAATCAGTCATAGAAAGATACCTTTCCGAAGTGCATTGGAATTTCCGAAACTTTTCCGGATGGTGTTAGATGTACTTTGATGGCTTAGATATTTTGTGAGTCCAAGAGTGTCAGTCTGGTGTTGTCAAATTTTCACAATTTTTTTTTTCATAATTTCATATTTTGGTGTCTGACTGTCTGTCAGATTTTCCAAACTTGAATGTCGAGCATCAGATTTTCAAATTTTTCAAGTGAGTCTCAAGGCTCTATTTTGGCTTGATATTTTCAGTTCTACAGTAACCTTGGAAATGGAGAAAATTGTGAGTGACAGGACTATACGACGGCGGGCAGTAGCAGATGCAGCAAGCATAGTTACAGCAACTTTAGACAATTCTGAGGAGGTGCAGGAACAAGTTCCTGAGCATAATGTTGCACATCCTCAAGAAGATCTGATGGATAATGGCAGTGATTCTTCATCTGATGATGCTATGCATGTAGGTCCTCATGGCCAAGATGACAATGAACAGCTGGACTATGACAGTGACCTGGCTCAGGCTAGCACAGATGAGGACAGCACAGATGAAAACAGTGACATGGAAAATAATGAGGCACCAGCTGACATTAAAGATAGCCTGAGGCAATGGGTGCTTAATAGCAACACCCCCCTCTGCCATACCAACACTCTTCTGGAAATCCTCAAACCACATTTTCCAACTTTGCCAAAAGATGCACGTACTCTGCTTAAAACACCTCGTACATACGACATTGAAGAGCTATCTGGGGGTCAGTTTTTTTATTTTGGCATAAGTGAAGGTCTGAAGAGAAAAATAAGTAACCACGAACGCCTATCTGCACATGATGAACTCACATTACAGATTAATATTGATGGCCTTCCATTGTTTAAAAGTACCACCGAAAGCTTCTGGCCTATCCTAGCTTTGATTAAAGACCCTGACCAGGTTCCATTTATCGTCGCCCTGTGGGTTGGTAAATCAAAGCCTAAAGACTCAAATGAGTTTTTAGAGAAGTTTGTTTCTGAAATGAAAGACATTGAAGTCCATGGGATAGTGTTCAATGACAAGAATTATACCGTCAAAATTGTAAACTTTATCTGTGATACTCCAGCACGTGCATTTGTTAAAAAAACCAAGGGCCACTGTGGTTATGATGGGTGTGATTTTTGTGTACAACATGGAGTTCATTTCATGCATAGAATGACCTTCCCTGAATATGATGCACCAGAAAGAACTGATATTGCATTTCATGAAATGCAGTATGATGACTCCAACCAAACCGGAGAAACAATATTGAGACAACTTAACATTGGGCTAGTCTCACAATTCCCCCATGACTACATGCACCTTGTCTGCTTGGGGGTAGTGAAGAAACTAATTTCTATGTGGATGTCTGGACCCCTGAATGTTCGTGTGACCAACAATGTGATTAAACTGATCTCAGAATGTATTTTAAATCTAAAATCATTTCTACCTCGTGAATTTGCACGCAAAGGAAGGCCACTCTGTGAGGTAGAAAGGTGGAAGGCTACAGAATTCAGGACTTTTTTGTTGTATGTTGGACCAGTTGTGCTTCGAGGCAGGCTTTCACAAGCTCTGTATAACAACTTTATGATGTTGTTTGTAGGTGTCACTGTTTTATCTAATGCAAAGTTTTGTTATGATTACTGTGACTATGTTAAAGAGCTTCTCAATGTCTGGGTCACAAATGTTAGTGACCTTTATGGGAGGCAGGCAGTTATTTATAATGTCCATGGTATTACCCACTTAGCATCACAGTGCAAGCTGTATGGACCTATGCACAATTTCTGTGGATTCCCTTTTGAAAATTTTCTGCAGACCATAAAAAAGCTTGTGCGTAAACCCAAATCACCACTGCAGCAGGTTATCCGTCGCCTAGACGAAAGGATGGATGCAGCTAAACCCCAAAAAGAAACAGGCACTTTCTGTAAAAAGAAACACCAGCGTGGCCCTTTACCAGATGAAGTTGACATTTGTGAACAGTTTGAACAGCTTCAAATGCCAAATTATTTGTTGTCCTCAAAGTCACCAGATAATGCTATCCTTGTTGGCCACAAAACATATGTTGTCAAGAACATTTTGGTTTACAACAACTCAAGGAAACTTGTTTGTCAGAAGTTCCGAAGACAGGAGTCCTTTTTTGAGTACCCACTAGATTCATGTAACCTGGATATTGCTGTTGTGGCTAATGCAAGACAAAACGTATTTCTGGTTGATCCGGATGATATTTCTGCCAAAGTTGTGCTTCTGCCATATGAGGATGGATTTGTGTCGATTCCAATGCATGAAGCTGCTTGAATGAATATACAAATAAATTGCAGGACTCTACTGATGTACAAGAAGTGCACCTATGCATTGGTTGTGTCTGGACTCTTTTTACTCTACCTATAACAACCCAAAATGTTCCTGGACGAAGACCATGTTTGCTGTTGATTCAGATTCAGATGCCTTGGCCTTAAACATGGAAATAAACGTATGCATCATAATTTTCCCTCATTTTGTAGAAGTAGATCACTAAGATGGTTACATGCAAAGCTGTAAAACTACCTGTGAAACACTGGGATTTTCTGAACATAGGACAAAGTTACATAATACTGGTAATACTAGATTGTCAGGTTGACATTTATAGCCGGTCACACAGCTGTTATAGCCGGGTGTTGTAACCGGTAACCGGCTATTATCTACATCACTGAGTACGCTGGTGTTTTTTCACAATTTTTTAATATACGCTATTTGCAATGATGTGTAAATGAGTGTCTCTTACTCTAGTCACCACATTGATGATTCTTAATAATGACTGAGACTGCCATATGAGGATGGATTTGTGTCGATTCCAATGCATGAAGCTGCTTGAATGAATATACAAATAAATTGCAGGACTCTACTGATGTACAAGAAGTGCACCTATGCATTGGTTGTGTCTGGACTCTTTTTACTCTACCTATAACAACCCAAAATGTTCCTGGACGAAGACCATGTTTGCTGTTGATTCAGATTCAGATGCCTTGGCCTTAAACATGGAAATAAACGTATGCATCATAATTTTCCCTCATTTTGTAGAAGTAGATCACTAAGATGGTTACATGCAAAGCTGTAAAACTACCTGTGAAACACTGGGATTTTCTGAACATAGGACAAAGTTACATAATACTGGTAATACTAGATTGTCAGGTTGACATTTATAGCCGGTCACACAGCTGTTATAGCCGGGTGTTGTAACCGGTAACCGGCTATTATCTACATCACTGAGTACGCTGGTGTTTTTTCACAATTTTTTAATATACGCTATTTGCAATGATGTGTAAATGAGTGTCTCTTACTCTAGTCACCACATTGATGATTCTTAATAATGACTGAGACTGCCCCTGGATTATATATATTGATGTAGCTAAAAAGTCATGTACTATTTCTTGTCTTAGGTTATCATGTACGCAGTCGTCCTTTTTCCAACTGACAACACAGTTGATGTTGTGCCAAGATCCTGGCTTTATGGCAAGGACCTCAAACAGTGTTGGTGGCCACCACACAAAGGCCTGAAGTTTACCAATATGATCATGAACTTGGAACCCTCCCAACCAGGCTGGGAAAGCTATGACGTGCAGCTCTTAAAAGAAACAGGTTGGTGTGTGTTATAAGTAGTTGCAGTATTTTATTGAAATTTGGAACATTTAGAGTTAGAGGTAAAGGATGTATTACTAGCTATGTATTTGATCATCTGAAGGACAGCAGTAACTAACTGTTTATTCTCAAGTTGATGGTGTCTTCTGTGCTCCCTCTGACAATGACTGGACCATCCCAAGATTATTCTGTCATTTTATCTGTTAGAAGTTATCTTTAAATCAATAATGTGAGAAAACATTAAAACCCTAAAAATTAGGAAAGAGACATATCTTAATTGGTGTGGAGATTTTACTCTTAGACTGATAATATACATTTATGAAATATATTCCTGAAGTACCCTTTTTGTGACTTCTTTGAGACATGATATGTATCTTTCCTGTCAATATAGAGAGCTTTGAGCGGGCACGCAAGGCCTGTAAAAAGGCAGAAGATGGCCTCAGTGACCTTGCCACCTCTGAAGAGGACCAAAGACGGAGGTATAGAGCTGTAAAGCCAACTTTATGTATTGTACAAAAAATGTCAATCATGAATTTTTAGCTGGGCCTTATCACAAACATAGGAATCTTAGGCAGTCTACAACTTATCTTATAACACAAGATGTCATCCTATCCAGTCCTCATGATCATATCTAATATGCATTGCTATTGGTCAATGACACACCACGTGATCAGAATCATATCGCGCTGTTCCACGATCAATGACGTACCAGTCAAAAAGTACGTGGTAATGTTCCCCAAGGGAAACATGACCATCGATTGTTGCCTGGTAACAACGTCATCTCATGCGTGTGCATGCAGACGACATTTGCATAGCCCAACAATTGTTTGTAAACAATGGCTTTCTTGTCTGCAGCCGCAACCAGTATTGGCAGCGAAACTTCTGATTCTTGTTTGGTGTGTTATAAAACACATGTCGACTGACATTATTCATGCAACGTTGTATGTTTGTTCCCCTCAGGACTAGCCAGTCACACCAAAACAGTCTTGTTTCCCCTTGGGCTATGCCCTCGGAGGAAACGAGACTGTTTTGGTGTGACTGGCTAGTCCTGAGGGAACAAACGTACCGTATTGCTCTCAGTGTCAGTCAACCAACATGTGTACATTGTTACAGTATTATTAGGTGATGCCCATAGGGGAAAACAAAATGATGCACAGGTTGAGCATCATATACAATAATTGAAATGAAGTGTTGACTAGGGCCATGTCAATTTGATTTCTTTGTTGAATCATAGATCCAGTAAATAAAAGAGATCGATGCAAGCATGAAAAAAAAAATCCTTGAAAAATTTCCTCTACACATTTCTACTAATGAAAAGTTGGGTTGGCCTTTTTTTTAAATCAAATACATAGGCATCCTGCACCACAAGACCTCATCTTATCCAGATTTCGCAAGCCTAGTGAATGATAATTTACTTTTCACATACAAAACTTTTGTTTCAACAGGCGTAAACGACCAAAGCATTTTCCCAGTGATCACGACTCCAGTGACGGGGGTGATGATGAAGTCGGTAGGAAAGACTTGGAGGAAAGAAAAAAACAAAAGCTGTTCAAGGTGTCAGGAAACAGGTAAAATCAACCCAGTATTTGCACACCTATTTATATATAATCCCATGATATCCAAGTTAGTGTTACGTCATAATTCTACGATTAGGATGGGCGGACTGATATAAACTCGAGCCGTAGGCGAGAATTTATAAAAGTCTGCCCATCCTACGAGTAGAATTATGACGTAACACTAACGTGGGTACCATGGGATTATATATTTATCTCATAAACAAAGCGATAAATATAACAATATTTTTTTGAAACTAGATCACAAATTATAATTGGGATGTTTTATCGAACTATATTTGTGTCAGCGAAAAAACAAAAACATTATGAGGTCATATACAAATTAGTGTGATGACCTGACCGTCTCGCGCTGATACAGCTGCTCACTTTTCGTTTGGTCTCCGACTTCCGATGTTTTGATTACAAACAAATCATCGCAAGTACGTCACAAGAAAATTTCTTGAGATATTTATATTGATAGTTCGTAGAATCATTACTCTCGGTCTAAATTATTAGATATTGACATCTAAACGACAGCGCATATCAGAAATTTACAGTGCAGTGCTGTCACTGCGTCAGCTGGGTTCCGTACCGTCAACTGAATCCGGCAGCCAAAACGAATGTCCTATGCACTTCTAGACTCAATAAAATTTTATAACATTGATAATGTTCTACCCAATCTAAATAAAATATTGCCGACATGCCACTGTTTGCAAGAAAAACATAAACTACACTGTACCGGCAGTGATTTGAGTACATGTATTACGAAATATCTCGGCGAAATATATGCACTCTCAAAGTAGTTCCTGTAGAACAGGGGGTATACGGGTGTTTCTTTTTGTCCTGTATTACGTCACACTGTGGAGAATATGGCTGTATTTATGAAATAATTAAAAAAATACCATGTATTCATGGCACTGAATTAAGAAAGCCATACAGACAGCTTTCACGCCTGGTAGGGTATCTTATATGTATATATGTAATATTTTATGCACAAAGTTATTGTTATTATTGTTATCATTATTATTATTATTATTATTATTATTATTATTATTATTATTATTATTATTCCAAAGAGAATGCAGTTCAAATAGGAAGAAATTAAAAGAACCAAAAATACCTCTGAATTATCATCGTTGGTATTGCAAAATTAAGAACTGGCTAGAAAATCAGACATCATGAAATGCTGCAGATATAACACATAAAAATCAAGGGTGAAAATTTGCATTTATTCAAGGATATGTGTGGTTGAAGAAATTTCACATTCCTTTGCATTTCAAACAGATCTGGAGGACTTTAACCCTTACAGTTCATATCCCGTATATATCCATTCCTAATTTTGAATGGAGGACTTATACCCTTACAGTTCATATCCCGTATATATCCATTCCTAATTTTGAATGGAGGACTTTAACCCTTACAGTTCATATCCCGTATATATCCATTCCTAATTTTGAATGGAGGACTTTAACCCTTACAGTTCATATCCCGTATATATCCATTCCTAATTTTGAATGGAGGACTTTAACCCTTACAGTTCATATCCCGTATATATCCATTCCTAATTTTGAATTTCTCACCATTTTTATGCCTTACATGTTTTCATTTATTTCAAATTTCAATGGAAATATTGACTTTGGCAACTTTTATCCGGTCCAGTCTACAACTTTTGTTCAAATATTTTTTTGTAGGAGCAAATCCTATCAAGGATTTGCTCCAACAAAAATATTTGAACAAAAGTTGTAGTCCAGGATCAGCACCATAATCCAGCACTGTAAGGGTTAATATGTGCAAAGAGCATCATTACCTCATACTGATTTTTTTAATTTGCAGCGAAAAAACAAGGCCACTGGTACCTTCCTGGGGGAAAGGCAGCAGTGCCAACAGTAACAGCAAGGGAAGGACTCCTTCACCAAGTCCTGGGTGTTCCCGGTCAATGTCTCCCCTCCCTCCAAGTTTTGGAAAAGAAAGAGCAAACTCGAACAAAGAGGTGACCAACAGTACCAGCAACATCTGCAATGGAAGGTCTCCACCACCAACTCCTGGGTCTTCCAGGTCACTGTCTCCCCTCCCTCCAAGGTATGGAAAGGAAAACAAAGCTAATAACATATATTGTCAGCAAGTCTTGAATGAAACTGCATCATTGTAGCAAACAAGTATCATGTGTGTGCACCATCTTTATGCTTGGCCACTTATGTCTGTATATTTGTCCATAATATTGTTAGTATTTCGCACACCCATAGGGATATTATATTTCTTTGATAGAGGTTTTAGACCAAGGTTATTTTTTCTAAGAGTGTATCACAGTCTGTCAATTTTGCATACAGTTGAATGACTATTACTTGTATATGAACAGAAATGTCTTATGAAAAAAAATCCTACAACTAAACAATAAAAAAACTTTCAATTGACAGGACTCTTGATATGGATGAGAGGCTGAATGATGGTTTTGGACAAGATCAATATCCAACAGATTCAACAGAAAGGTAAGTAAGATTACAATTATTAGTTACATTTAATACTTACTATGTATAAATACTGCAACAATATGATGTTTATGCATTTAGGTGGTGGGTATCTTTTAGCTCAGTATAATAAAACTCCATCAATAATTTATCATTTCTCTTCTTTCTTTTTTTTAAATTTTTATTTATTGACAACAAATGTCTCTAAAGTTATTAACAGATGTATGATTATATTGCAGCCATGATAAAATAATTTCCTTTAAAAAAACTGAGTGGACACGGTTAAGGGTATTATAGTCTTGGCTGTCAAGATTAGCATACTTTAAAAAGGGGTCTCCCATCTCATCAAGAATTGAGTTATACCATTTACTACAAAATAAACTATCATTTTTTATAATTCTAAGGAACCATGAAGCTTTCAAAGATTTATTAAAAACTTCAAGGTTAGTCAGATTAAGACCGCCATTTTCGTACTCTTTATATATACTATTTCTCCTTATCCATTCTCGCTTACCTTCCCAAAGAAATTTAAAAACCAAGGAGTTGTAATCTTTAAAAAAATTAAGCGTTGGAGATGGAAGAGACAAACAAATATGTAAACTGTGAAACAACCAAAGATTTTATGAGAGACACTTTCTCGTATAGGGTTAGACCCCGGCCCTGCCATGGCTGCAATATTTTCCTCGCCTTTTCAAGCCGAGAGTAAAAATTTACATCGATTAAATATGATAAATCAACAGGGATATGTACACCCAAGACATCTACTGCCCCATCAGTCCATTCTAGGGGATGTGTTGTATTTATTTTGAAATTACTATACTTTAATGAACCAACACGCAATACTTTACACTTTTTATAATTAGGCTTTAGCCCTGAGATCGAAGAAAACTTGTCTAGAATATCAATCAAAGCATTAAGTGAACCAAGTGTAGGTTGAATAGGAAAATTAGTATCATCAGCATATTGAGAAATTTTATTCTCAACTGGTCCAGTAACCAACCCCTTACCATTTCTCTTTACAAATTTGCTATTGCAAAACTATCTGCCACATTACAGGGAGCTCTTGAGGCACAAACAGGGTCTGCAGCTGCAAAAAGGTTTAACATTAAGAAAAGATAATGAAAGACCAGACTAAATTCATCCTTTGTGTATTGTCCTGGCCCATCCCTTCATAAATCTGCTGCCTCAAGACTTTTATTTGGAGTTTTCAATGTAAAGAATATGACAGAACCCCACAGCCTCCAAGTGGCAGGCAGGCCAGATCGAAATTATTTTCACGAGTGAAGAAACCACATCACTCGTGAAAATAATTTCGATCTGGCCTGCCACTGCCCCCAAAACTGTGTCTGGGATTTTGTTTTACTGACCTGGTTGATAAGCTATGATAAAAACAAGTTTGTTTACATTGGGTGTCTGGAATAAAATGATGTACAGTAAAAACGGAGAGTGTAAACAAAAATCAGAGACACGGTTTTTTGGGCCTGTGCAGCATGAATTGAGTGGTATATGTTTCATTTTCAGGTGCTCTCTGTATTGTGTAAATAAAAGATGATAAGATATTCGACCACCTTTGATTTTCTCCCATTCACACTGACCACTTTCACTTTTTAATTAAACATATTCAATACAGAAGTGAATAGAGGAGATCCAAAGCTTCAAGATAATATATAGTTTATTGGGTATATATAACATGTTTTTATTTTCAACTGAACCATAACAGTCTGCAGTTCTTATTAGTTGTAGTCTACATGTATATCCTTAATAACCTTTAACAAGGCTAAGTGATCTTTTTTGGCCGTAGATGATATAACCTGATATATTTTGATTAAGGTGGTGTAACTTAAAATATTTTCCTTGTAGAACTTTGAAAACAGTACTGCTGGTGCTCAGTGAGATTAGGCAGCAGGTCAAGCAGAATACTCTGCTGCTAAAGTCCCTTAAGGTGAGGCAGCAGCAACAGGTCAATGTAGACATTGACATCAGTGAGGACTTCCGTCTTCCGATGGAATCAGAAGCCGATGTGACTGCTGTGGAGGAGACCCTCCAAGATAAAGAAAAATCAAAGCGACTAGTAAGTTGATGCATTTGAACATTTTGGATCATTTAGTTTTCAGGGATAATTTTCAGAAACAGATTTACAGCTTAAGTTAGAATGGAGATAAAAATATTAGATATTGCGTTACTGTCTTAATGCTCTTAATGCAAGAGCATAGGTTATTGAATGTATTAGCAGGGCAGAAATCAATCTGATTAAAATCCGATGTGGTGAAAGCGGCTAGATGAACTTATTTACCTCTATTCATCGTGTTGTGTCGTTTGTTTTGTTCGGAGTGATCGCCGCCTTCCCACATCTGAACCGGTGTAATCTACAATCCCATTGAACGTGGACAATATTGTAAGGATTTTTCAACCAATCAGCACATTTCTTTCAAAATCATTTAGAGATACAGTTGCCACCACCGACGCATCGTCAAATTAAAGTTATCATGTTTAGTCTAACAGGCAGGGGGATTCTTGTCATATACACAGTGAAGCCTTTAGTAGGCACCCAGCCGGGCCGTAGTTACTCTTTGTAGCATCATGTGTATTTGATCCTGAGGTAGACTTTCGACTTGAAGGAAATGGCACCATGTGTGTATGAGCGAGTCAACTACTTATTTTATTATACATGGTTTTCATACATTTTATTTTATTATACAAACGTAATTCCTTGAAGGGGGGGGGGGGTAAGATTGTCGTTTTTCGCGTGCGTCAAAATCACTACAGCCTACAGGGATATTTAATTCATACTAAGAATATGTAAGATGGAATCAAAAGAGGCAATGCTATTTTACTACTCTTGAAAATGACAGTCAGAAACTTTGCCGACATAATACACGGAGTGAGATGCATGTTGTTCTAAAATAACCGTATGGCCAAGTAACCCAGCTGACAAGGGAGTGGTGTACAATTAATGAATGACAAAAACAACCACATGAATGCTACGAAAACATGATTTTACTATTCACCCACACCTAAACAGAAGTTCCTGAATTCAAGAGACTGTTTTTCTGTTTGTTCGGTCATCACAACTATAAATGATGGTACGTGACGAACGCACGTGTCAACCAATTTCGTGCGACTAGGATTTACTTGTACGACAACTCTTGGTTTTTAAAACGTCCTATATAGCTTTAAGTTTTAGGATTACCTAATGCCAAATTCTAGACTAGACGGGTAGCTGTTTAGACACGATGCGATTCATAGTACACAATTGAATACGGCACTCCACTACATATACGTAGGTAATTATAACGTCATGTGATCTTGTCTGTCAACGAAAGTTAACGAAGGCACAGTAGGTACGTGCACATGATCAGAGCCGATCGTTCAATCGTAGTCGCAACTTTTAAAGGACGTACCTTCATGATAATTGATTTGAATAGTCTATGTGGGGAGGAAGTTGCCAAAATCCACCTACACGAAGGTTCTAAGTTAGGCCATGTTGGGGTATAACGTGAAACTAATACGAATGTAAATCCGGAAATTACCGATGAGATGTCACATGTTTGACATGACGTGAAGTGACCTCTAAACTTGGACTAAATTGTCGTAGATAGCGTGGTATTGCGAATGTTTATTTCGACACTAGCAACAAGTTGCTCGTTCGACTGATGTTGATTCAATCCTTCTATTAACGTGAAAATCAAAAGTTCGGTCGCCTGAAATAATTATTCAGCAATAGTTTAGTAATTCCAAACGGATTTGTAGATGTTTGTAGATGATAGTTGAAACATTTATGTCAAAGGCGTGGTCAACGTGTTCATCACTGTCGCGGTGCGATGTCACAGTCAAAATCAAATTGTATAAATTACGGAAGCGTGCGAATATATAGACTCGACATAAACAACTTGAAGGCTAAAACGCATGAGAACTGGTAAATACAATTTCTAGTTGAAACTATGTTTTGCAGAGACAGTTAAATGTTTTACAATTTGAATTGCAATGTTGCGACCCAGTGAAAATGGTTACTTCATCCGATCTAATCTTTGGAATGGCCTTTAATGGGAAGTGGTGTCCTGCTGTTTGCAAAACATCCATCAATTTCTCCAGTGTTTGAAGCTGCCAACGTAACACTCGTCCTAATTGGCTATTCAAAAGCGCGAGATTTAAACGGGATTGTAGATTACACCGGTTCAGATGTGGGAAGGCGGCGATCACTCCGAACAAAACAAACGACACAACACGATGAATAGAGGTAAATAAGTACATCTAGCCGCTTTCACCACATCGGATTTTAATCAGATTGGGCAGAAATTTATTCCAATGAAAACCTGTTTAGAAATGCTTAAGATTTTTAATGTTAACTTTTCTTTTTAATTTTTACGTGACTATTAAACATGTTTTGATCAAAAGGCTTCAAATCCCTAGTGATCCAGACTGGCTATCACTATAATTAAAGGACTCCTGAATTCCTTTCAGAAGGTTTTTTAAGTGATATACTAGTACTAGGTATGTATCTTGGTTAAGGGTTCCAGGTATTGTACTTAGGATCATTGTGCTTAACTTTAAGAAGACTGCTTTCTGTGTTGTTGCCACATACTATGTGCATCTAAATTATTATCATGTAACCATTATTGGAATTCCCATAATTGGTGGAAGCCATGGTTCTTGGGCGTGGGATATCATAGAATTTTATCTGCACTGGCAAAAGTGTGTGTGGTATGTGTGCTTATCTGTCATACCAAGTAATGTAAATATTTCCCCTTTTATACCTGCTGTGCTTTGCAGTGTTTATCAAGTTAACTATAGATATCTTGCTTTGGTGGTAGGTGTATACTACGTTCACACTTAGGCAGTTAAACCGGTGTCGGGCCTACTTAACTTTAAGTCAACTTAAACATTTCTAATGTGAACGCACTATGTCAGCCCAGGGCCGACTTAATTTAGTCCCAGACAAAGGGTGGGTTTAGGCCCGGTCTCAAACCGACTTAAAGTTAAGTCGACATAACATAAGTTGAGTGTGCATGGTTAACCTGACCTAAACCCAACTTAAAAGTCATTCCAAGTTGCTAAAGCAACCTCTTCCCACCAGACCCTGCTGCATTGTCAACTCGAAAGGGTGTGATTCACTGTTATGGTTGAAGGCACGTTCATGAACATCCACAAGGTTATGTGTTTGTTTCAACTGTTCTCCTCCTTTGTCGTTGATATCGCGCTCGTCTTGACCTGTTTAATGTAATCTGTCCGTCATTTTCTTCACTGAAGTTTCTGAATCTAGCGAAATGACCTGTTTAACAGAGTTCGACCTTCTTGAGTGTAAAAAGCGTAAGAATAAAAGAAAGAGAGAGAACAACCTTGCTTGTGGTTGTCCGACGGCCGCCATTACGTTGGAATGAGGGTGCTATGACTTTGGAATGTTAGGTCGGGTCAAACGCAAAAACCTTTCATGAATGTAAGTCGAGTCGTAACATTTTTTGGCTTATCAGGCTAATCCTTATGTCGGCCCTGGGCCACTTTTGGATTTGAGTGTGAACGTAGTCGTACTCTGGGTTTTTGTTTTTTACTTATACCTCGTTCACACTCAAAACCAAAGTGGCCCAGGGCCGACATAAGGATTAATCTGTTAAGCCAAAACAAATCACGGCTTGGAGTTAGTTCGGGTTCATACACGAAAGGTGGTAAGGCTTTTGATCCAAAGCCAAAGTGCCCTCACTCCACTCAAACCATCAAACAAGCCATATTCTCTCTCTTTCTACCATTCCTACATTTGTTGCTCAAGAAGGTTGAACTTTGTAAACCAGGGCCATTTTAATAAACTTAGAAACTCAAGTGAAGAAAATAATGAACAAATTATACAGAATAGATCAAGACGACCAGGGAGAACAGTCGAAAAGAACACATACTTAATATCGATGTTCATGAAAGTGCCCTTTGGAGTGGACAACACCGTAGGGTATGGTAGGAAGGGGTTACTTTAGGGACGTAGAAATTGAATGATACAGAATGGGTTGTGTGTGCGTGTTCAGTGCTTCTATGCTGAAGTCAAACACCGAGGACGTCCTAAAGTCGGTTGAACCATTCACATTCAAAATAGTTTATGTCGGCTTATCTTTTACCCCAGCCCTAAACCCCCCCCCCCCTCCCCCTCTTGTCTGGGACTAAATTAAGTATATATATTTATATATATATATATATATATATATATTTATATATATATATTTATATATATATATATATATATATATATATATATATATATATATATATTGTCTTGCATTTTTTGAATAAATGAATGGACCTCTTTATCACCGTACTGCTATAAAAATAAATATATAAATCAACAAATAAATGAAAAAAATTATATACTGGGGTATTTCCAACATAAAACTTAACCCTGCAATGTTATGATAACATGGTTAAAGTCTTCTGCAACCCTGCAGTGTTATGATAACATGATAACATGGTTAAAGTCTTCTGCTACTTATATGTTTCCTGTACACTCTTTCAATTATATATTCCAGGTACGCCATCTCAGTACCTTGGGAGGTGTTTCTTCCAAGGATGTGGTGGAGAGGATAATGGTGGCCATGTTCTCTCAATCATTATCCACGATCTACAACTGGCTGGGAAAAGGGAAACTAAAAAAACATGCCCTTTCACAACTGAGTATTGCAACAATTATCAAAGGTAATTTCTCAATTAAGATTTTGCATGTATCCTAACAGAGGGATAATGTCTCTGCAAGGCGAATTCTGTATTATTATTTATTTTTCACAGTGCTGCTCACATTGATATTCAGTTTTACTTTATTAGTTTATTAACCAAGGTAATGAAATGAGTATACCAGAGTAATGCAGTACATTATAAATAATCCTAATTAACCCCAGGATTGTAAGAGGCACAAGTGATGGACTTCTATATTCTCTCATGGTGCCAAATAATTTGACAAAAGCTTTTAGAGTGATATTCATAAAAATTATACCATCCAAATTATGATATGTCTCAAAAAAGTGGCACTAGCCAGGGATCAAAGAAATAAAAAAAAAAAAAAAATCAGTAATGAATCGAAATCTCATGCAACATTTGCCATTCCAGATGCAGCCAAACAGTCTAATGTAAAGGAGGCTGACTGTGAGGCAGCCATCAAGAACTGGCTGAAGTATGCCAGCGACCGGGATGGGGGTCGAAAAAAGAGGGCAGAAAAGCAAAAAGGTACAATTATAGTGTCATATCAAAAAATATTCATGACCTCAGTGAACTAAATCAAGATCACAGATGTCAGCCTGACTTCAAAATACTCATTTCTTTATGGTGCATATATATTTTTCCAATCAGTTGACTTGTCACTTTGTAAGTTGTAACTGTGAAAGAGGAAGTGTGTTGAAACCAGCCTCCAAAATGTTGTCCCTGCTTTCAGGAAATTCATGTTTTACTATTGAAACTATAATTGAAGGTCTCGTGAAGTGTTTGACATAGAAACATTTAATTTTTACCTTGTCAGCCATGAAGATATGCTGTAACAGTTAAAAATATTGGTAATAATTTTATCTTTTTTCAGTATCTGGCAGTTTACATGTGTAAATGACTTAATTTTGACTCACATGCTGGAGTCTGAGAAAACACCTATGATTTAAAATCAACAAAACATGACTGCCTAAAATTTTACTTCTTTATTTGCAGAAAGAGATAGAGAGCAAGCAAGGAAGTTCAAGGCTCTTAACCTGAACCTTGACTCAAGTGATGATGAACAAGAGTGATTTTTAGCACAACTGAACTGAGGTTCAGTAGTGCTATAGGGATGGCAAAGTGTCTGTCTGTCTGTATGTCTGTGTGTGTCTGTAAACAACTTAAAGTCAAAAAACTGCTGGACCGATGGCTTTGATATTTGGTGGTCATGTTACTTCTGGTATCTAGTTGGGAAATTGTTCAAATGAAAATGATAGTATCACAGATATGGGTTTTGGGTCAAAAAATGTGATTTTTGGTCTAAAAACTTAAACTCCAAAACTACAACGCAGATTGGCATGAAATTTGGTGGGGACATTCTTAGGGGTGAGTAAATTAAGATTATGATGATTCCCTCAGTAATATGCAAATTAGGGCTAAAAATGTGTCTTTTTGGTCAAAACGCTATAATTCCAAAACTACTCAGCAGATTGGGCTGAAATTTAACAGGGATGCATCTGTGGGTGTATAGACAAAGAAATACTAAGCATACTATGATTTCATGAGTGATATGCAAATTAGGTGGGAAAATGTTCATTTTTGGTCAAAAACTTATATCTAAAAAAGAACTTGGTCAGTGAGACTGAAACTTGGGGAGATGTTTCTGAAAGTGTTATTCTTGCAGATTTTCTTCAAAAACATTTGGACAAAATCAAAATGATTGCATCACAGATGTGCATTTTGCATCAACAAATGTGATTCTGGGTGTGAAACTCATGCAAAATGAAAAGTTATAGTTTTATAGATGCAATAAAATCATTAAATCTTTTATGGGCTACTTCACATGTCAATGTCAATTGCATGAAGATTACCCTCTGTTTAAGGTTGCTTGGAAACACTGTTTTAAAAATACTCTCTATGATTAAACAGGTTCATTCTGTGCTACATACATAATACAGTCTTTGGGGTCAAGAAAGTGTGGTTCACCAAATGAACATGTATACCTAGCATGCTCACCATGCGAATAAATATTTTCAAAACAGTACATTGTACAGTTGTGCTACAACACCATTGGTGGTATTTTTAGCATTCAAAGTTGGTGTGAGGAGACATTGTCCATAGGGCAACCATTTTATTATAAATTCTGCCATGTCTACAGCCTTTATTACTTTGAACTCTGTTAGCAAGATGTCATACATTCCACACACAATTACATTTAAGATAAGTTTTAGATATTTCCAAATATTCAAAAAAAGAAAAGAAAAAAAAAGCGGGAACTGTGTAATATCATTACTTGTACACTAGTAATAAATATTTGATAAAATCCAATATTTTGTGTCTTGTTTAGTGTATTTGAATCACATTCAGCCCTGTATGGAATCTCTGATAGATCTGTGGGCAGCTTGCCATTATGCAGTGAAGCACCATTGGGCCAACAGTGGCCCAACGTTGGGCCAACCTTACCACCAATTAGCAATGTTGGGCCAAAGTTGGGCCAACGTTGTGCCTACCTATTTCTTGCCACTGTTGGGCCAACGTTGGGCCAACCTTGCCAGTGTCCAAAGTTGGGCCAACGTTGTACCAACCTATTTCTTGCCACCAGTGAGCCAACGTTGGGCCGACGGACAAAACGACGTTGGGCCAACCTCAGTTCCTGACGTTGGCCCAACTGATCTACTTTCGTTGGGCCAACGTTGGCCCACCACAGGTGTGCTATCTGGGATGATCTCTGATGAGTGTGGCCACACAACTCAGCCATTTTGTAATATGTACTGTGTAGGGATAAAATAGTTTAGATGGTTTTGTTGTGTGACGGTCAATGATCTATTATGAGTGTGGCCACACAACTCAGCCATTTTGTAATATGTAGTGTGTAGGGATAACAATGTTTAGATGGTTTGTGGTGTGACGGTCAGTGATCTCTGATGAGTGTGGCCACACAACTCAGCCATTTTGTAATATGTACTGTGCAGGGATAACAAAGTTTAGATGGTTTGTGGTGTGACGGTCAATTATCTCTGATGAGTATGGCCACACAACTCAGCCATTTTGTAATATGTACTGTGCAGGGATAACAAAGTTTAGATGGTTTGTGGTGTGACGGTCAGTGATCTCTGATGAGTGTGGCCACACAACTCAGCCATTTTGTAATATGTACTGTGTAGGGATAACAAAGTTTAGATGGTTTGTGGTGTGACGGTCAATGATCTCTGATGAGTGTGGCCACACAACTCAGCCATTTTGCAATATGTACTGTGTAGGATAATAGTGTAGATGGTTTGTGGCGTGACGGTCAGTGATCTCTTATGAGTGTGGCCACACAACTCAGCCATTTTGTAATATGTACTGTGTAGGGATAACAAAGTTTAGATGGTTTGTGGTGTGACGGTCAGTGATCTCTGATGGTTGTGGCCACATAACTCAGCCATTTTGTAAATATGTACTGTGTAGGGATAACAAAGTTTAGATGGTTTGTGGTGTGACGGTCAGTGATCTCTGATGAGTGTGGCCACACAACTCAGCCATTTTATAATATGTACTGTGTAGGGATAACAAAGTTTAGATGGTTTGTGGTGTGACGGTCAATGATCTCTGATGAGTGTGGCCACACAACTCAGCCATTTTGCAATATGTACTGTGTAGGATAATAGTGTAGATGGTTTGTGGCGTGACGGTCAGTGATCTCTTATGAGTGTGGCCACACAACTCAGCCATTTTGTAATATGTACTGTGTAGGGATAACAAAGTTTAGATGGTTTGTGGTGTGACGGTCAGTGATCTCTGATGGTTGTGGCCACATAACTCAGCCATTTTGTAAATATGTACTGTGTAGGGATAACAAAGTTTAGATGGTTTGTGGTGTGACGGTCAGTGATCTCTGATGAGTGTGGCCACACAACTCAGCCATTTTATAATATGTACTGTGTAGGGATAACAAAGTTTACATGGTTTGTGGTGTGACGGTCAGTGATCTCTGATGAGTATGGCCACACAACTCAGCCATTTTGTAATATGTAGTGTGTAGGGATAAAATAGTTTACATGGTTTGTGGTGTGACGGTCAATGATCTCTGAATATTATGGCCACACAACTCAGCCATTTTGTAACATGTACTGTGTAGGGATAACAAAGTTTAGATGGTTTGTGGTGTGACGGTCAATGATCTCTGATAAGTGTGACCACACAACTCAGCCATTTTGTAATATATTGTACTGTGTAGGGATAACAAAGTTTAGATGGTTTGTGGTGTGACGGTCAATGATCTCTGATGAGTGTGGCCACATAACTCAGCCATTTTGTAATATGTACTGTGTAGGGATAACAAAGTTTACATGGTTTGTGGTGTGACGGTCAGTGATCTCTGATGATTATGGCCACACAACTCTGCCATTTTGTAATATGTACTGTGTAGGGATAAAATAGTTTAGATGGTTTTGTGGTGTGACGGTCAATGATCTCTGATGAGTGTGGCCACACAACTCAGCCATTTTGTAATATGTACTGTGTAGGGATAAAATAGTTTAGATGGTTTTGTTGTGTGACGGTCAATGATCTATTATGAGTGTGGCCACACAACTCAGCCATTTTGTAATATGTAGTGTGTAGGGATAACAATGTTTAGATGGTTTGTGGTGTGACGGTCAGTGATCTCTGATGAGTGTGGCCACACAACTCAGCCATTTTGTAATATGTACTGTGCAGGGATAACAAAGTTTAGATGGTTTGTGGTGTGACGGTCAATTATCTCTGATGAGTATGGCCACACAACTCAGCCATTTTGTAATATGTACTGTGCAGGGATAACAAAGTTTAGATGGTTTGTGGTGTGACGGTCAATGATCTCTGATGAGTGTGGCTACACAACTCAGCCATTTTATAATATGTACTGTGTAGGGATAACAAAGTTTAGATGGTTTGTGGTGTGACGGTCAATGATCTCTGATGAGTGTGGCCACACAACTCAGCCATTTTGCAATATGTACTGTGTAGGATAATAGTGTAGATGGTTTGTGGCGTGACGGTCAGTGATCTCTTATGAGTGTGGCCACACAACTCAGCCATTTTGTAATATGTACTGTGTAGGGATAACAAAGTTTAGATGGTTTGTGGTGTGACGGTCAGTGATCTCTGATGGTTGTGGCCACATAACTCAGCCATTTTGTAAATATGTACTGTGTAGGGATAACAAAGTTTAGATGGTTCGTGGTGTGACGGTCAATGATCTTTGGTGAGTGCGGCCACACAACTCAGCCTTTTTGTAATATGTATTGTGTAGGGATAACAAAGTTTACATGGTTTGTGGTGTGACTGTCAGTGATCTCTGATGAGTGTGGCCACACAACTCAGCCATTTTGTAATATGTACTGTGTAGGGATAACAAAGTTTAGATGGTTTGTGGTGTGACGGTCAATGATCTCTGATGAGTGTGGCCACACAACTCAGCCATTTTGTAATATGTACTGTGTAGGGATAAAACACAAGTTTAGCTTGAATACTATTGGTTCTTCATTGCCTTTTAATTTAAAAAGTTAGATGATGTTGTAATTGCAGTGTCAATGTGTAGTATATTCTACATATGTAGATGTATTGATGAGACGACAGGTGACATGTATACATATTCATGTCAAGTACGTATAATTGGGACAGCATGTGAGTAAAAAAAAATATGCCTCAGTATTGATAGTTTTTCTTAGTTGTGTCATTGAAATGGGGGAAAATTTGACAAGTTAGGATTATTAAATAACCTGGACAGGGGCTTTTAAAGTAAAGCACTATAAATAACTACCTAACTAATGCAATTAATGTGTAGTGCTGGTGATTTTTAAAAAGATTGAAACTGCATGTATATGCCATTAAATTTAGTTATCATTTGTAGATCTACCAGAGTATGGGGAAAAGAAGCACTGCATCCATAAAGAGACGTAGTAAAGCTAGAAGACAAAGAAAAAGAAAACTTCACAAGTTGCAAAAACATTCATCTCATCCGCTTACTGCGTTACCTTCATTCGATTCATCATATGAGGAGCAAGTTCATACACCTATATACTGTGAATCAAAGAAAAGGACCCAGAAAGATGTATTTCTGACTGATCATGATTCTAACCATTCATCTTATCTACAAACTGAGTTGCCACGATTTGATTCATCATCATCTGAGGAGGAAGTTCATACTCCAATCTCCCACGAACCTAAACAAAGGACAATTGAAGAATTATTTCCCACTGATCCTTTACTTTATGGTTTCTACAATTGGAGAATGCTAAACTTTAAGCTTCGCAAAATGGAGAACAAGCAAACTATATGATAACCTTCAATACAGTAGGGGAGCAAGATGTTATCATTCTAGAGACATTATCATCTGAAACATGAAAATATCAGACAATTGACACCTTTGACAATAGGCGTAACAATATTTGTAAGTTTGCATCATCTATCAATCACAGACAAATTATCTGACTTCTGGCCATGGGCGAGTGTCTACATTTAATACATGGGCGGTGATCCTAGAATGTATTCTGTGCGGTCATAGAATATAAAAAAGAAAATGATTTCTAACTACTGTTAAAAATGTAAAACATGTATGAGTTAAATGTAAAAATACATGCAAATTATCTGACTTTTGGCCATGGATGTGTGTCTACCTACTAACTGTGGTGGAATTGTACTCCATATCGACTACCAATCAGCAACTTGTTAACTAAATTTATTTGTAACTTGAAATGGTACCCCTCCCTAATTTAGTTCTCCTTTCTGCTAACTAGGTGTTTGATAACGTCGTTATCATTAATGTTGACTCTTAATTTGTAGTATGCATTCGTAAGACATTGCCTAATTATGGAACATGATCAATTATGCAAGCAACTCGTAATGGGGTAGAAACAAGTTGAAATGAAGTGAAATGTTTACTTCACTCATCAAATAAAACAAAAATCAAAAAGAAATAAAAGAGTTATTGTCGTTTACGTATTTAACCAAACTAGTTTTTGCAAGATGTTTTAAATGTACTTCCCGGTAGTTGTTTGCTTTATTTATTTAGATTTGACCACTGGGAATGCTTTTTTATATTTTTATTTTTATGAATTTACTCTAAGTGTAAATATATTTCTAGTAATGTATCTCAGCACGATCAGTGTGACATTTACATGTATAACGTTAACGTAAGACAAACTATATTTAATGCTGTCGTTATCAAAATAAAATACGGTGAAACATGCACTATTAGCTGTATGTGCCTATGGTCTTTTGTTTCTTTTCCACCATTTAATAGAAGTTTTACACATTTAAAAGTATACTGTCAATTAATTAATGATATAAAATACATCCCAGCCTATCAGGCTTGTAAGTCACCTTAAACAAAAAACAGGATACATTGGCAATATAGAGAGGTTACAGTGAAAAAAAGTAATTGTACATTCAGTGTGAGAAAAAATAGATTAACTCTGATACAAAGTTTCATGGCATTTTTAAAAGGCGGCTTCAAATATTTTTGCTGTATTCCTAATCTGATTTGTATGAAAGCCTGTTAGTGCCATCTACAAAAGCATATATATATATATATATATATAGATATATAGATATCTCGACTTATTATCTCATGCGCATGAGATATCTAAAAATATTGTGTGGAAAACGAAGTTATCTCGTGCTCACGACTAATTATCTCGTGCGCATGATATGTTACCTCATGCTCACGAGATAATATGTCGTACACATGAGGTAATAAGTCAAGCACATGAGATAACAAGTCGTGCGCACAAGATAATAAGTAGTGCATATGAGATAATAAGTTGTGCACATGAGATGTTAAGTCATGAGCACAAAATAATAAGTCGTGAGTATGAGATAATAAGTTTAGAGCCTGAGATAATAAGTCGTGCATACAGGATAACTCTGTTTTCCACAAACTTTCATTTTTTTCTTGGTTTTGATGTTATCTCGTGCTCACAACTTATTATCTCACGCGCATGACTTATTATTTTGTGCTCACGACTTATTATCTCATGTGCAAGAGATATCAGAACTGAAAAAAATTGCAGAAAACAAGTTGTGCACACGAGATAATAAGTCGTGAGTACAAGGTAATAAGTCATGCGCACGAGATAATAAGCTGTGAGCCCGAGATAACTTCGTTTTCCACATTTTTTTATTGCTTTTGATGTTATATCCTGCACACGAGATAATAAGTAGTGAGCACGAGATAATAAGTTGTGAGCACAAGATAACAAGTCATTGAGAATGACATAGTCCCGCTATGATTGGGTTTTAAGGAACTGGCAGTTTATGTTGTCATTTTCAAACCTGGTTAATGTTGTTTGGCCTCATATGGTTGTTTTTGATATCACTACTCTGATCACACAACAACACTTGTGAACCTAAATCAAACAGACTTAGATATGCTGTGTCTGTTCGTTGCACATGCCTACTCATGTTGTGTCTCCTCGTTGGACATGGGACATGCCTACTCTTCAAGATGACATCATGGAATAAACCATTCAACAATAAAGGATGGGTCGGGTATGGGGGGGGGGACCTGATCAAGCATGTCTGAGTTATAGCTTTGGACATGAAAACTGCGCCAGCAAAATGGCTGCTAGGCACCCATATCGGATTGTATCACGACAAAAATGGATATGCACATGTATGTCATAGAACACTGTGCTAATACCAACTTTGAATGAGATCTGTTCAAGCATGTCTGAGTTATGGCTTTGGACATGGAAAATTCGCAAACAAAATGGGTGTCAGGCAGCCATATTGGATCGTATCACAACAACAATGAATATGCACATGTATGTCATAGAACACTGTCCTAATACCAACTTTGAATGGGATCTGTTCAAGCATGTCTGAGTTATGGCTTTGGACATGGAAAATTCGCAAACAAATGGCTGCTAGGCGGCCATATTGGATCGTATCATGACGTATATTGACGTGCATATGTATGCCATAGTATGTTGCCCCTGTACCAAGTTTGAAAAAAGTCGGTCCAGGCATCTTCAAGAAACGGTTCCGGTCGGACAGACGGTCAGAACAAAATCCATAAGTCCCCGTCCCGGACTTCATTATCTCGTGCTCACGACTTATTATCTCATGCACATGACTTATTATCTCGTGCTTACAACTTATTATCTTGTGCACAAGCGATATCAAAACCAAAAAAAAAGGAAAACAAGTCGTGTGCACGAGATAATGTCATGAGCACGAGATAATAAGTCGAGCGCACGAGCTAATATGTCTTGAGCCCAAGATAACTTTGTTTTGCGTGAAATTTTGTTTTGTTTTGATATCTCATGCAAATGAGATAAGTCTTGCACATAAGATAATAAGTCGTGAGCATGAGATAGTAAGTCGTGCGCACAAGATAATAAATCGTGAGCGCGAGATAACTTCGCTTTCCTAAAATTTTCATTTTTTATTTTTTTGCTTTTGATGTTATCTCGTTTGCACAAGATAATAAGTTGTGTGCATGAGATTATAAGTTGTGAGCACGAAATAATAAGTCGTGCACACGAAATAATAAGTCATGAGCACGAGTCGAGATGACTTCATTTTTCACAATTTTTTTTTGTTTTGATATCTCGTGTGCACGAGATAATAAGTCGTGAGCATGAGATAATAAGTCATGCGCACAAGATAATAAGTTGTGAGCACGAGATAACTTCATTTTCCACAAAAATTTTATTTATTCATTTATTTTTTTTTTGGGGGGGGGGTTAATATCTCGTGCACACGAGATAATAAGTCGAGAGCATGAGATATATATATTTGTTTGCTTTTGTGGATGGCACTAACGGGTTTTCATAGATTT
Organism: Glandiceps talaboti; assembly: GCF_964340395.1. Taxonomy (NCBI): domain Eukaryota; kingdom Metazoa; phylum Hemichordata; class Enteropneusta; family Spengelidae; genus Glandiceps; species Glandiceps talaboti. The sequence continues at coordinate 11,491,936 of NC_135556.1, read as the reverse complement.
GTCACCAAGTACTATAATTTCTCATTATCTGACAGTATCTCATTATCTGATGTATTCAGTGTTTTTTGTGTGACAATATAAGTATTGCCTACGCCATCATTAAAACTGCAATGTAAAACAAAGTGAATCTCGGTGGTATAAACTTTCCAGTGCAAAACACTTTTATTCAACAGAACACAAACATAAAGATTGGTACCACAGCCGTTGGGAGAACATGATGGAGTCAAGAATTCTCAATTAGACAAGAAGTGCTATTCTAAACTATAAGGTTAACGAGAGTCTTGATTAGTCAATTATTGGTGATACTTATAATTATACAAAATATTTTTAGAAACTCCCGGGCGATGTAAAGTTTAGCTCTTTACTACACACTGTGGCATTAGATTTGTGAGACTTTGATGTGTATATTCACAAGCTAGCTAGTGACCGTGACTTCGAGCTCTTTTTGTACAAACAAGTAACCACCATGGATAAGGTTACCACAACCCACTATACACGGGCAAGACGTGAACTTAAAATACAATGGAAAAACCTGAAGCGCTCTACAATAAGAAAGGTTGTGACCGGGGATTATATAACAATGATTTGTTACTTGTTGGAAACAGCGAAAATAGAATCCATGGAACTCTGAAACATGGTTGTCATGGAAACCAACTTCACTCAGTTAGCAAAACAAGCAGATATCGTCTAGGGAATTAAGAGAGCCTTTCAACAAATGTTGACCTTCCAACTCGTGTGACCGTCCAATTCAGCTGGCTTCATCATGTATAACACATTGGCAGAATCTAAATCTACTCACACTAACTATGGGCTTTATACCAGGAAATTCTTTATAACATCCAGCACTGTAAATACATTGAACTGTTTACCAACAAATGTTGTAATCGTCAAACAGTAAATGCCATGAAAATGAACGTGGCTGCCAAGACATATGTGAAGTACAGGGATGTTATTACCCACGGATACCATATTAATTGACAGAGTTGAACTGAGTGAGAGACCATGTGTGGTGTATATCAGGACAAACTATTGTGAACGCCGAACAGAAATGGAAGTTAAAGATAGGTTTATGATATTTATATACTCTAAAACTATCACTGAAAGCTACAATATAGTACATGCATTACACAGTAAGCAATTAATATGTGGATGTTTGCTGTCCGTCAAATTGGTGAGTACAATAACCTAACTATAATAGACAGGGCAGCAAGTGTGAAAATAAACTATGACTATGTGTGATAGCTGTCCAGAATAAATTGTTTGACCGAACTTTTGTACAATGATTTATATATGGGTTGACGTTGTAATGTTTTTTTGTAACGTCAAGGGAGCCTTCAGTATTTACAGGGGGAGGGCCGGGGGAATGGGGGGGGGGTTACTTTTTACAAAACGGTTGTCACGGGAGGGCCATATTTCAGCCATATTTTTAACTGTATTATCTAACTTAGCAACACTGTGTGATTTTGACATCGCATCGTTGTGCGACGTGCATCACTTGCAAACCCCATACAATATAGTAGGTGGATACATGGTGACCCCTCAAAAATGGATATTATTTAGATTTTTTGGTTGTTGGCACTGTATTTTGCATTGTTATTACCGATGGATATGAGGTGCGCAAAACATGTACTACATGTTTTACTTGTACTATAAATTCCTTATAACCATGGTAATGAATAGCCCAGATTTGCCTTGCCCATAAAGAATTGATATTATTTTGATTGTTATTTGTGGATACTAAAATCCTATTGATCTAAATTTAATTTTGTAGGTATAATTTAAATTTAAATTTCTAAATAACACGTTTTACTACAAAAGCGTGTTGCTGTCTTTTGATAAATGTATTCGATGCTAACATGTAATTCGTATGTGTATAGATTTATTTCGTTAGGCTATGTTGTCATAAAATTTTGTATACATTTATGTAACTTTTTTTAAATCATACTTTGATATTGGACTTAAGTATGGCAAACTATCAGTTATGTTAAATGAGCTATTGAGGACGTTGGCGATTTCTTGAGGTAATCATTACTTCATCTTTCGAGTAGTTCCTGTTCCAATGTCGGTGTTGTTGACCTACTTTTGTTCAAAACATGACACATTTCTGGCAATCGTGTGCGTTTTCTTTTGTAATCCAATCATATCTTAACCATAATTTTGTCAGCAAATTCGCTTGTAGGAGTAAGAATGGGACTTGGAATACTTTTATGTAGGAGGCCAAACAATTTTTTGGTTCAGTTAATAACACATCTGTCTTGAGTGTCCAAAGTTTATTGATTGAATAAACGAACAAACACTTTCCCCAATACTCACTATGCTGTACATTGTAGTCTGCAAGAACAAAACTGAGTTCGAATCGTGTATGTATTACATGACATACTTTGTACCAAGCTCTGTGTTATGCATATAGTAGTTGATACATTAAGAATTTGTCCTAAACATCTGAATGTAAAAGATTCTGCATAGTTTGATAAATTCAAATGGTAAAATAGCAAATGTATAGATCTTTATAGAAATCCATGAATATGGACAATTTTAGTATCACCTGAAAGCATATTTAGTGTGACTCTTAAATGTGCATAAATGCATATAATTTCATGTAAAACGTTCCTGATCTTTCAATTGTAGAGTGTAAGTTTTGCAAGAGATATCCAAACCCAGTAGAGTATGATGCAAAATTTATCACATTTAGTGAAAACAAATGAACTCAATAAAGATCAGAGGGTGCGTGTCACATTACTGCTTGTGTAAAGTAAGTAAGTCACTTTAATAGCCATATTCACTTTAGCCGTCTTGAATCATGAACAACTCCAACACAGACATTCATTTCATTTTAAATATTTCCACTATCCTTTTCCATTTCTTTCTGTGATATGAATGTCTGCCAGTTGGACGTCACAAATGTCAAAATAGGTAGATAACTTTAGTCGTCTCAATGGTAAAAAGAGCTACATGTATATCATGGACCCATTCATTTTATTTTACCAGTTGGCACGAATGTCAAAACAGGTAGATAACTTTAGCCTTCTCGAATGGTGAACAGAGCTATAACATTCATAACTTTAGCCATCTTGATGGTAAAAAGAACTACAAGACATACTAATTCATTTTATTTTAATTTCTTTCCCTGCCCTTTTTCATTTGTCTGTGCTATGCATGTCTACCAGTTGGACGTCATGAATTACAAAACAGGTAGATAACTTTAGCCGTCCTGAATGGTAAAGAGAGTTATAGCACATATCCATTCATAACGTTAGCCATCTTCAATGGTAAAAAGAGTTGCAAGACAGACCAATTCATTTGATTTTAATTTCTCTCACTGCCCTTTTTCATTTCTGTCTGTGCTATGCATGTGTACCAGCTGGACGTCAAGAATGCCAAAACGGGTAGATAACGTTAGCGATCTCGAATGGTATCAGGAGCTGAGCACACAGACCAATTCTTGTCTTACTATATTTGTATCTAGTCATTCTAGTGATTAGAACGTCTAATTAGTTTCAGGAAGATGGGTTTAAACGATTATTGTCATTCACATATAAAGTAAATGTCAGTGTTATTTTGAAAGTAACAAGAGTATTTGTTGAGAAAGCGTGAAAAAACCATATGTAAATATGCCTTTAATCAATACTGTGCCCCTAGCAACAATGAAATGCCTGTATGTATTGCAAAGATAACCGAGATGAGTAAGCGTGTGGCTAAACATCCAATAAATGATCACATATAAGCATAACAACAAGACTATGTCAACAGCAACAACCAAATGATGGCATACATTACAAAGACAATAACAGAGATGAAAAGGCAAGTGGATAAACAGTTATAAAATGTCCACACATATGTCTAGCAACAAGGCCATACCCATAGCAACGACCAATGGTGGAGTGTATATAAGAGAGATAACAACAGTGCTAGAAAGTAAATGGATAAACATTCCTAAAAAAGAATATGTACATTTCTGGCAGTTAGATCACACCCATAACAACAGTGAAATAACGGTGTATATGGCAAAGATAACAACATAGTTCCTTGTTAGGCAAGTAGATATACTTCCAAAATATTGGCACATGGTCAACCAGCAACTAAGAGACACCCATACCAATAGTAAGATACGATGGATTTTGAATAGGTAGCAACAGGGCTTGATTAGCATGTGGATAGATTCTTTAGAAATCAACGCTCAAACAGTGCTTATTCTCCTCATAATTTGCCTCAGTGAGAGCTTGGTTGCCTGGCCTGGGCCCTTTGACAAGTTACAATTTTTTAAATTACATCTTTTTACACACCCGGCCAATTAACACCACAGTCAATTTACTGTACACAGCAGTCAATGCACGAAGTGCAATGTCAAAGTTATTCGCTCACAACACATGATTACATATAGCATCACAGACTAGTCTTACTTGTTTGTGATGACATGGAATACACTTGGTCTGTTAGTCAAATATATGTAATCACATGTACACCTGGAAGGCCAAAAGGCTTGGCAAAAAGCTGAGTAACTTATTAATTACATGCAGAGAAATTGCACATCTCTATGTCTATGTCCTTTCAAATTAATATAATTGGTGATGAAATTACATAATTAATACGGTCTATGCTAATACGGTCGGTCTAAATCTTTAGGAAGCGCTTACAAACATAATATCTAGTAGTATATCTGAACGACCAGTGTGATACTGATACATGCATGATGCATGCACAACATTGGATTACATTTCATGCTCACTGCTATTACATTGTGATGATGAAATCATGTACAGTCACACATTTAACTGTAGTTTTGCCAAAGAGGGTTTAGTGGTAAAACACATGTCTTTGACATATTATGTTGTTCAACAAATAGTAGATATCCTGAACACTTAATTTATGCCAATATTTATTCTAATTTGGTCAATTTTTGTGCCTATCCCTCAATTCAGTTTCCCTGTGTGCAGTAATACATTAGTCTGTCAAGTACTAACATTAGTTGTCAGTGACTGCAATACATTTTTTTCATAGAAAACTTGACACCTCCATAAGCATACACCATGTAAATCAACTAGTGATATGTGTCATAAAACTAAGCGGGAAAAAATGAATCATAAACAGGGCCTCTCGCTATAGTGGTTTGGTACATTAGTTAAAACTATAAGGCAAATGGTAGGAGAGTGTAATCCAAAACACTGTTTAAATGGTCGTTATTGTCTTGAAAAGCTAGAAATACGTCTATAAATTGCGGTCATACAAACCATTGTCTAATAAACATATCTTCTAATGATGTAATCTTTTATTTTCATTTAATACATTTGTAGATCATTGATGACAATTTGTATATAGTAGCAGCCGGTAAACTTACTTCCGATTTTCTGTTGAGCTAGCTCAGAGCTCCGAACTTGCACATCCAGAGCGAATATAGTTAAACATTATGGAACAAAAATCGCATTCAGACAAAGTTTACTTACATTATAAAGCTAAATTTGTTATTACGTGTACATCGCAAGGTTATAACCGATAATGTTGGTTGAGAAACCCCAGGGAGAAAGCACAGCACGGTACGTAAGGGTTGACCTCGCAACAGGTCACGCGATTACGATAGCCATCGGACGGCATTTTTGATACCAAAGTATCGTATTTATGTCAATTGTAGGGGTGGGGGTGGGGTAAGAAGTCTTTGGGATCCTTCCGCTGTTTTCTTTGTTTTATATGTTGTTGTTTTTGCAGAAATACGACTAATACAATCATTGTAATCAATGTCATTTTGTGCAAATGTTGTGACATTTTGGGGGTTAATTTGAAAATATCGCTTGAAAGACATTTTTGTACAAACTGATTTTCTTTGTGGAGTGTGAGTTTTGTTGGCAGAGCACTAATTCACAGTCTCTTGAAATATTAAAATGTAGGTTGGTCACACTGATACAGCAAAATAGATAAAAACGAATCCTCTACACAAAGCTAACTAATCTATCAACAAAGTGTCAGCAAGGTCACTGCTATAAAAAGGACACAGAACCCTAACCATATGAGTTTCTTGCAGATGCCTTGTGTGTTTATATTGGTGACTCCAATTCAGGAGTTGAATTCCTCTCATTGTTATTGTGTACTTGTCAACACTGGTCCATTAACCCTGTGACATCTACCATTTCACCATCTTATGTCAACATTTTGAAACATTGGAAGCAGAGGCCAGGGAGTGATTTTGACTTTGGACTCCGCAAAATGTACTTTTTTTAAAGTTGATTAATTTCCTTTCTAAAACCATGTGAGTGGGGTAATTTTCCATTCAGCATACCGGCATTTTTTTTTTAGCACAACTGAACTACTTAGATTCAGTAGTGATATAGGCATGGCAAAGTGTCTGTCTGTCTGTCTGTCTGTCTGTCTGTCTGTGTGTGCAAACAACTTAAAGTCAAAAACCACTGGACCGATTGCCATGATAATTGGTGGATATATTACTTTGGGTGTCTAGTTGGGAAATCTTACCACCGGCGTGTGATTTGGGTCAAAACATTTTATTTTCGGTCAAAAAAGTTTAAACTCAAAAGCTACTGGGCAGATTGGTCTGACATTTGGTGGGAATATTCGTGTTGATATTAAGAATTGTTCATGACATGATGATCCCATAAGTGATATGCAAATTTGGGTTAAAATGTGTCTTTTTGGTCGGAAATCCTTAATTCCAAAACTGCTGAGCAGATTGGGCAGACATTTAATGGGGATGCAGCTGGGGTGTATAGATGAAGCAACTTATCAGTGATATGCAAATAAGGTGTAAAAATGTGACTTTTGGTCAAAACTTTATATCTCAAAAAGTACTTGGTCAATGAGACTGAAAGTTGGTGAGATGTTTCCAGATTTCTAGCAACCATGACCATGCCCATAGTAACAACGAAACGGTGTCTATTTCCCAAAAATAACAACAGGGATTCTTAGACAAGTGAACAAATATTCAAAATGTGTATGAAAATATGCATTGCAACAAGACCACGCCCATGGCAACAGCCAAATGATCACAGATATTGCAAAAATAACAACAGGGATTAATAGACAAATATATAAACATTCATAAAATGTATGTAAATATACCTCGAAACAGACCACGCCCATAGCAACAGACATATGATCACCTATATCGTAAAGATAACATCAGAGATTCATAGACAAGTGAATGAACATTCAAAAAATGTATGCAAATATGTCTAGCAACACGATCACGCCCATAACAACAGCCAAATGCGCATATTGCAAAGATAACAACAGGGTTGGATAGGCAACTGGATAATCATTCAGCAAAGGAACACGTATACATAGCTTGGATCAGTATGTGTGTAAATATTTTTATAAACTGTACAGTTGTGCTACAACGCCATTGGCGCTATTTTCTTGCCTACTTATTAAAGTTAATAAGCAATTGACTCTCATGCTGTCATTTTTAATATTACAAACTGATGTTCGCCACACTTAGGTAGAAAGTGAACAGATTTGATAAATTACTAATAATCTTATAACATAATTGATGAGGAAATGTTAACAAACATAAGGTATTTGGCAGCTCTTTTATACATTGTGTTTCAACGTATTATGAATTTAATTTCTATAATATTGCAGGCTACATTTTGTAACTGCATATCCAAGTTTTAAATGAATTAATACAGACAATCATGGTTTTAGTTTAAACCTGTAAATGTAAGCCTAAGTAAATCGTTTAGTGGTTAGTGGGCAAAACATGAAGTTTATGCTATATGCCAATTTGAACTTGAAAATAAAGGTCAGGGTCAAAAGTCATTTCATTATTAGATAGAAGGCTCATTATTGATGACGTGGATTTAGACAAATGAATATATCTATTTGGTTTGTGGTGTTAATCAGCAAAGTATGAAGTTATTGGCTATTGAAGGTTTGGTTGAAATTAGCTAGTACATGTTTGAGACAAAGGTGAACACATTACATGTATACTCTAGTATGAATGGATTGAAAGACACACACTACGTAATGTAGTATGAGGACAATGGTCTCCAGGTGAAACCTGCCTTCCCTACAAATAGGCAAAATTCAATGTTATAGTGTTTGTTCGATCCTGTGGCACATCATATTTGTCAACAATATGTAACAAACCTTTCACATCAGAAGCCCAGAAAGCACAGATAAATTGTTCTGGATTTGATATTATATTACCTAAACCAAGACATTGGAATGTGTAGTTTATCCACTCCTTAAATTTAATGGGAATCCGAATCTTCCATCCTCGATATATTTTAAATGTATTGACAAGTTGAGAGTTACACATAAAGTCTTTAAAAAACCCTTTCTTTTCATCGTGTCAGTGGAAACGATGTATTTATCAGTAATTGCAAATGTATAATTAATTATTTAAATGGCTTGAATGTCATAGCAGTAATGTTCTTGTTTGCATGCGCTCTACCTGGACTTCATCAAACATCACTGACAGAATTCTCTTAAATGTATTTCTGTGTATACCTAATGAATTCCATCGCAGTAAGTCAGTAATTGTGTTAATCTTGAACAATACATGACTTTGAGGTTACTTTAAGATCTGTTATGAAACTACGCTAACTGTAACTTGAGTATTACATTTTCGATCAGGCAATCAGCAATATTTTCACTGAAAATTATTCAAATACGGATAATTAGACATGTACATGTTAATAAACTAGACGTCGGCAATATCCATAAATTGTATAGTGTCATGCTGAAATCGCATTTGGACCCAGAAATTAATTTAGTTAGATTTCTTTTCCATATTAAAGTATATGTGTACATCAACACAAATATGTATACCCATAGGTGTTTCAATACATCTCATGCAGTAAAGTATGAAGTAAAGCTCGTTACATCATATTGCAAAACGTTTCAAAACCGTTCAAATTGCATATCCATTAAGAGGAAGAGAGGTGAAGACAAACGCTGAAAAATTATGCTTGATTTTGACTCGGTGATTTTTAACCCTAGTTCTCTACAATGTACAAATACTTTGAAAAATAATTCTCAAAAAGATAATAGTCGCATTCTGATATATTGGGTCTCAAACCTTTTTTATTATTATTTTCTTTGTACACACGATGCTACAATCGTATTCATTTTTTCATATCTGCATTTAATAATGTTCTGTCACATATTCTTTCAGTATCAAGAATATTCTTAACATGTCAGTTAGTAGTAAACATTAAATGTATAAGAATTTATTTCTGAGAAAGAAAAGATAACACAACGTAGAGCCATGCATATATCCTAAAATTTAGAGATAATAACCTAAAATTAAATTATTTAGTATTATACCCCTCAACCCCACCAAATCGAATTTTTCAATCATACAGTCTAACAAACCCCCCCCCCCCCCATTTCAGTTTTGTCAACACCTGGGTGGGGGAGCCAAAATCAGCTGGGATTTGTGTAATTGTATACTATTGTTTTGTAGAAATAAGACTGATACAAAAATCAATGTAATTTAATGTTACTAATGCTATGGATTAATTTGAAATTATAGCTTGAAAGACATCTCTTAAACTCGACATCGTTTACTTATTATACGCGTTATCCTCTACAAAAGGCTGCATTTGATCCATGATGATAACGAAGTGTCAGGATGGTCATTCATTTACACGTAAAGAAGAATACCATATGAGTGTGTTGCAAAACCCATGTGTGTGTATTTATTTTGACCCCAATTCAGGAGTGGAATTCCTTTCATTGCAGTACTGAACGTGTCAACACTGGCCCATTAACTCTGTAACATCTACAAATTCACCATATTATGTTTACAATTGGAAACATTTTAAGCAGATAATGGGGCCAACCAAGGATTTTGGGAGTGATTTTGACTTCCTAGCCTTCTTATTAAAATTAACAATTGACTCTCAGGCTGTTATTTTTAATATTACATGCTGATTTCGGATTTTGACAACAGTTAGATAGAAAGTGTACAGATTTGATAAAAAATTATATTGTAACATAACAGGTGAGGAAATGTTAATAAACATAGGAAATTTGGCAACTCTTTTTTATTCATTGTACCTCAGATAATTATGAATTTAATTTATCATGGTGGCTTGATAAGTGCATATTCAAGTTTCAAATTAGTACAAATAATTATGAGAAACAAAAAAGCTTATCAGCATATTTGTTTATAATTGTAATGAGTAATTTGTATACTTAGTGATTTCGGTAATTAGCCTTATCTTAAGAATTTAAACTGCAATTCCATATTATTTGGTACATATGTCAATCATAACAATACGCACTTGAGGTTTCTTGATGTAGCTTTTATTACCTTTAATGGGTAATTCACATTTTTAATGATTTTAATTATGTTTTAAATGCAAACTTTAAATTTCAGGCAATTTAGCACATGCATTTATACTAAAGACGTACATGCGGCATTTAAGCTTGATGATGAAATGTATAAACTTAGTTAATTTGCATAATTAATGTTTTTATAATTAGACAATTTGTTAACAATGTAATCTTCAAACTTCATACAGTTCCGTATAAAATTTTCAAATTAAGTGGTACGTACATCATTAATAAGAGCTATAGTTCAGAGGTGTTCATTCCAACACTGTGTATATGCCCAAATATCTTTGCTAGGCACTCAGTTTAAATCTGTTTCTTTTTACCTTTGAATGTGGTATCGTTTCGACAGGTACTTTACAAAACTACATTACAATTTACATGACTGTCATATGTAATTACGTTTGCTAAAATAGATATAATGTAATTTGCATGCAAAGTTCTGTAAATTAACAACCTTGCCAAATTCTAAGTGCAAGACATATTTCTGCCCCCTTGGCAGAGGGAGAGAGAGAGAGAGAGAGAGAGAGAGAGAGAGAGAGAGAGAGAGAGAGAGAGAGAGAGAGAGAGAGAGAGAGAGAGAGAGAGAGAGAGAGAGAGAGAGAGTTGGTAGCTAAGCGAATGCATGTATCTACCTTAATATCCGTATATGTTAAAGTGTAGTAAAATATATGACGATTTAACGAGAATAAAAGTGGAAAGTATTCTACTGTTTTTGATAATGGGTATTTGTTGAAATTTCAAGCCTTTAAAACTCTTCCTAACTTCTAAGTGTCATTTTCAAAACAGTGCTGTTTGGAAGAGGGACACCCCCCTCATGTAGGAGTTTTTTATGGTCGCTATTGAAGATTACGTTTCAGGTCAACAAATATATTGGACGGTAATATCTATTGAACACGTTACCCATGTCTAATTCACCCTCTTTAACCACATTCTCCAAGCTTATGCACTATGGCATTGATTGACCCGAAAAATTAGGTCACAGAGTATAATATGTCACATCCACCAACTGTACTGACGTAGTACTGACGTTGGTATGTTTACTGTAATGTATACAGATGTTTGTTTACCACTATCCCTTCTTAAACAGCAAGGGGGCAGTCAGCTTGGTGGATGGCAATATCTGGACGCAGGACACACACACAGATTCACACACTACCCAAAATGGCCACGTGGGGTACATTTTAGGGACCATTTGTTAGGCATCGTTGCGGCATCCGTGAATGATATCAATTGAAACTACCTGTGGGGTCCAACTTTTTACCCCACTATTAGAAGTGACCCCATATGTGGTATTCTCTACGCATTAAATACCCCATACCATAGTGATTGTCAACACACATATGTGTGTGTGTGTGTGTGTCTGTCTGTCTGTCTGTCTGTCTGTCTGTCTGTCTGTCTGTCTGTATGTATGTATGTATGTATGTATGTATGTGTCAATACAGTTGGGCACCAAAATTAAGATAGATTTGTCCTGTAATTTTTCATGTGATATGTACAACTGACAGCATTTCGATTTTGCATTTTAAATTTGTACAATATAACACTGAATAAATTGTGTATTTGACACGTGAACTGAATCCTACAGGAATATTGTTTAATATACCAATCTTATGCTGGTATAGTGTGTGTGTGTCTGTGTGTCTGTGTGTCTGTGTGTGTGTCTGTGTCTGTCTGTCTGTCTGTCTGTCTGTCTGTCTGTATGTATGTATGTATGTATGTATGTATGTATGTATGTATGTATGTATGTATGTATGTATGTATGTATGTATGTATGTATGTGTCAATACAGTTGGGCACCAAAATTAAGATAGATTTGTCCTGTAATTTTTCAAGTGAAATGTACAACTGACAGCATTTCGATTTTGCATTTTAGATTTGTACAATATAACACTGAATAAATTGTGTATTTGACACGTGAACTGAATCCTACAGGAATACTGTTTAATATACCCTTATATCTAGATCTAGGAAATGTGTTTGCTTCGTGCCTGTTCGCCCACTAAATTGTTAATATTAATTTTCTTCACCATAGTCACTTTATTGTAGTCAAAGGCCATATGCCCAAAATTCAATTTCAAGCTTACATAACCAAATATATGTTAAAGTTCATTAAATTATTTCCTTCTGACCTGATTTTTAATGAGTGATAAATAAAGGCTGCAAGTCTCTGTAATTCATTTGTTTGATCAGATGATAACAGTTGAGTAAACTTTTCAAAAGTTGGTAGCACGCTATAGACGTTCATCTCATTTGTATATTGAGACAGGAAGAAGACAAGGTATTGATAGCACTGAACTTAGTTGTGTACTTTACGATTCGAATGAAATCGAGGACGAATATACCATTTCCTATTGAAATGTGATTTTTTTTCCAAACCTTAGATCAAAATTCACCCCGCAATATTTCTATGGGCCGCCATCTTTTGAAAAGTTAATGTTGATTTTTGCGATTTAAAGTTAAAGATGGATGAATACTCTACCTAGGAGGTTATTTTTGAGCACAAACTGTGTAAATGTCAAGCGGAGATGATTGTGTTTTACGTCAAATGAAACGGAGCTTGGGTAATTTGGCCTCAAGGTGTACCGATAACAATCTAAACGTCCCTTACAGGTTTACATTGTATACACGCTATATCGTTTACTGTGTGGACGTGACGTAACCGTTGAATCCGACGTTGTCAAGTGACAATCTGAGGGTTTACTGAATAGAATGTATGCGTTTTATGTGTGTATGAGTGAGAGAGAGAGAGAGACAGACAGACAGACAGACAGACAGACAGACAGACAGACAGACAGACAGACAGACAGACAGGGAGGGAGGGAGGGAGAAAATGCAATGTTAAAGAACAATTTCTATTAAACCGGTCGTATCAATATCATCAATTCAGTTCTTCTGTTCGTATTGAGGTATTGAGTAGTGTGTACTTTCCGACCTATTAGCATAAAGACATCAGCCCCATATTTGTTCGATACAAGCAATAAACTGTGAGTATATCATGCTTCAATGCATAACGTTTGGTTCAAGACTGAACAGATAGTTAGTATAATTTCAGACAAGGTGAAGTGTTCCAAACTTTTCCATGCTACACACAATATGTATATGATTAAACTAGATACAAAACTGAATGGTTCTCGAAAGGTTAGGTTCATTACCAATGGACAACTAGTCGTTTTAAAATTTGTCCTCGTACCCTTTCATGTATGAAAATATGAAAATTTATGTGCTCGTGATTGTATCTGTGTATTGCAACTATGTGTTTTGGAACAGTTTTGAAAGCTCAATATATATATATATATATATATATATATATATATATATATATATATATATATATATATATATATATATATATATATATATAACTATTCTGCTCATGACAGTATAGTATGGAAGGGCTAGCTATGTGCCTTAATTTATGCAATAGACCGAATTGAAAACACGACTTCGAGTATAGAAACGATGACTCGGCACACACAATTTTGGAAATGTATCTAAATTTTACTCCTTAGATCTTGGCCAAAATCTAATCAGCTGTTGCGGTAAATGTAACAATATGAAAGATGGGTACTAAATTTCGTTATTGGCTGATAGGTATTTTTATCATGTATAAACATGGACGGACGGACACACACACACACACACACACACACAAAACCGTTCTGATACCCACTCTATTATCTCTCCCTACGAGTGGTAAAAAGTATAAATCACACAAGAAAAGCTTTCCTGAGAGAAGTACATGTATTTTAATTAGCATATGACGTAATGCAAAGACACAGTGGTATATAACATGTAAATGAAATCAGTGTTCACGATGTTACATATTTATATGTAATTAAGAGAATATGAGTTAATTTTAGAAAAAATCTACATATAGAAAATGCTGAATACTTTTTGATAAAGATAAAATATGTATTTTATGTAAGTATTATGAACTAAGCTTTCATTGGTGAAGAAGACCTCATAAAATGTCATATTTTCAATCAACACAATTCATGATATCATCTCCTCAAGTTCTTCAGAGAAATTTTCCACATCAGCAGTTTGCAAAAACTTGGAAATGTTTTAAAACAAACCAGTGACATGAAAATGAACTACAACGAAATGAATAAATGTAACCGTTTTCTTTTATAAATATTACATAAAACTTAGTGTCATAAACTGATATATTTTTTATGCCATTTTTTACATACAGTTATATATGTAAACCACCCGGAGTGGTTTGTTTGCGTCAGGGGTAACGTGGTATTAAAACAGATACAGATAATAAATATTTGTACTAATGTCTTTAAATATTCTAATTTCTTATTGAACATTTGTGTTGTTAATCAATATTACTATAAATATGAAAGCCCCCAGTGAGGGTTTATTATGATATGAATTATTGAAATATATCCGATATCTTGTTTAGATTTCATGAAATACTTGTTTTGACAAATATAAAAGATAAACCCAAGAGTAGAAAGTCAAGGCTATACATCGAATGCATTCATATAAACAGGTACTGCCATACATGACGTAATTTGTGGTATATTTATATAAACATTAAAAGTAACCTCCCAACACCATAAAGTTACCATTACCACTGATTACAAATATATACATTTGTCACAAAATCGTATTTCGAGATGCTTGAAATAGGCTTGAAGTACAATAATGTCCTTGGGAAGATAAAAATCACGAAATCAGAAACAAAACGCTCTGGCTCACTAAAATCTTGCTGTGAAACACTGCTATACATTTTATCGTCTGGCTAAAAAAAACCTGTATTTTTTCGTCTGGCTCAACAACAATCTTACCAACAGGGCTACATTCTATCGTCTGATTAGCCTTGACAAAAAAAAAATCATCTTTCCAATAGCGCTACATTTTATGGTCTGGCCCAACAAAAAATCTTACCAACATTGCTACATTGTATCGTCTTTTTCTTGACAAACATATCTGTTGGTAAGATTTTTGTCGAGCCAGACGACATGTTGTTTCAGGTACCAGAGCCGTGATTTAAATTGTATAAGAACATTCAATAGATTCTACACGAATAAAGAAATACTGCATTAGCCATGTGTGTTATTTGAGAATGGTGCTCAATTCACAATAAAGCGATGTGCAATCAGTGACTTTGTGACATAATTTTAGAAATATATCTATTCATATAAATATGTCTAAATAATCTGAAAGACAATAAGGTAGATAATGTCAGTTTCTCCAGTAATGAAGTATATCAAAACAATTTTACTATAACCATATATATATATATATATATATATATATATATATATATATATATATATATATATATATATATATATATATATATATATATATATATATAACAATATCAATCAAACAGTATCAATCTGCTAAGACAGTGCTCTATACCGCAGTGGCAGCAGAGCGCAATAGTTTTGGTAGTACTGGAACTCTTTCTTGGTTGTAACTCGGAGTTTCACGCATTGCGCGATCATCAGGCAACTGCTCTGATGATCGCGCAATGCTTGAAACTCCGAGTTACAACCAAGAAAGAGTTCCAGTACTACCAAAACTATATATATATATATATATATATATCTCAAATACATCTACCAGTATAGAATAGAAAAATAGTACGAAGTAAACATATCACACTTTATCTTTTATATGCGTTGTATACGTGCTCATATAATAACCACGGGTATATACATAAAATATATAGTGGAAAATTTTATAATTTTATGTACAAATATCACCTCTTTTTAATTAGTGTCCTTACGTCTGTCTTCAATTGTGCAATGAAGCCGGTTGAATAGAAACAAAATTTCGTTTGACTCAACACATTTTTTATTAACATTACTATTTTTATCGCCTGGCGCCACAAAAATGTTGGGTTTTTTCATCGTCTGTCAGGACAAAAAATACTTCGAACATTGCTACATTTTCTTCGCGTGACCTATTGTATTTGTATACTGTTGCCAAATAATATACATCGTAACGATGTGTATTCTTTTCAAGCATGTCAATAGATTAAAATGTAATAAACGAGGGGCCATAGCCCACGATTTTTGGCACATAACCCTACCGAACGATTTGTCTATCTTACTTATACTACGGCGTGATTGGCTAAAACGGATCTTTTTCAAAATTTTGTGTAATTTGTTGCATGCAAATTGAGTGCTGAGCGTAATATAGGTCACACCCCTAAGAAAGAGTGGGTTATGGTGCCATATAACCAACCGAAATCAAGGCCTCTGATTGGCCAAGGCGGTCTAGCCGTAGTATGAATAATTTTACCTCATTTTTTGTCGTGCCAAAAAACAATTTGTATTTGTGTCTTCACATTGTAAAAGAGATAGATAAGATGCTACTTTATAATAACCGATGTTTCTGGTGTCGTATGAAAACGCTCGCATCATTAATTTCCAAACCTCTGCAACAAATTTCTCTCCAGGAAAAAACAGGTAACCTCCAAAACATTATATGAAAAGGAACCTCTTCACTACGGTCAATAAATAACAAATATTATATAATTAATGAATGTCGATATTAAATGTTATAATCTTCGTTTGTTTTGTACTTGTAGTAATGACTGAGCTCACATACACACACTAATTGGGGTCTGTGTAGAGAGTAAAGACCCCCAAAGTCAAGTTTTTTTCCAAGGCTCTTCGCGAATTCATGCATCATCCGTATCAATGTACTATTTGGATTTTTCATTGTATGTCTCTTTCACAACATCATAGCCCACCCTACGGGCCACGTTACTTGATTACCTTCATTTTCCATGCCAAAAAATCGCCCTCTTTTGCTGAAATTGAAATGTAGTTGAGCCGTAATCAGCGTCAGCTATCAAACGTCTTCGAACTATATATTTTGCTCGCAACCATAACCCACAGATCAAAGCGTGGAGGTTTTTTTGTAAGTAACTCTTTGTTCAGAAAAAACAACCATTATTGACTGTAGACTGTAGACTGTTTTCCAAGGTATCGTGGATCATAAAAAAAAAGTTGGAAAAAATTCCCTTTTAGAGCGGTTGATGAATGAAAGCTATTGCCGGTGTACTCCGAGGGGCAAAATGGTTTGTTTTTAACAGGTACACGTACATGTACATTGATCGTGTTTTGTATAATAGACCATTTATCGACAAATGAAAAATGACTACGTTCCATTATGGGATGTACGGGCAACAGTGGAATCGCCGATTTCTGCAGTACTTTTGGGGCAAAATACCAATCTAACACCCTTCTGAAATTGTTTGTATTTCAACGCATAAATAAAAGGATTGATAGATGTGTTTAAGAACCCCCATAATACTGTAAAGTGATAGAAAAAGCTTCTAAAATCTATCTCCGCGCCTAAATTTTGTGCCAGGAACAAAAACTGGTTGGGTCCCCAGCAGATAGCATAAGCCAGGAACACGATGAACAACATCTTCAGGACGTTTTTCCGTGCACGCATCATGGAGCCTGCTTTAGAATTTTCTCCATTCTCGCCAGGGGCTGACACCAGGGATTTCGATTTAGCTTTCAGTACCATGAAGATATGCATGTAGGCGAACAGCATCATCACCAGAGGCACGAAGTATTGAATAAGAATATTCACGATGCCAACAAACGAGCGGTAGGCTGCAGACGGCCATGTCTTTTTCAGGATGCAATGGCCTTGGTCAAAGAATTGGACGTAAACCTTGAAGCTCTTGAAAAGCAGCGAGATAAGCCACACGAACAGCAGCATTACTTTCACCTTAAGCTCCGAGAAAACTGTAGGGTAGTGCAGAGGGTAGACGATGGCACAGTAACGTTCGCACGTTACCACGACCAGATTCAACGTTGAAGCCAAGAAACAACTCCACAGCAGATACGCTGATTTCCAGACACGGCAGACGATCTCACCGAAAACACTATCAAAAGTGTAATCAAACTGAGGAACTAGGTAGGTACCGACCATTATGACTGCCGTTATAAAATCGATGACTGCTTGGTGGACTATCAAGTAATTGGTCAATGTTCGAAGTTGACGAATCTTGAGGAATACCAAGCAAACCAGTGCATTACCAATGATGCCGACGATGCCAATGAACCCTATGATTGAGTTCATAACTGTATCCGATGCTGATGTTTCAGATTGACCGTCGTTGAAGGTGGCATTTGTGGTATTTGTATAATTCATGGTTTTCAGTTTGTTCCGGAAATACCAATCAGTGTATGGACAAACTCTAACCCTCTGCAAAGCACAACAAAAACATAATTAGTACACGGGTTGATTATTTGTGTACAATTAAAAGCAATCCGCCAAAGTTCTTGTCTTGCTCCTAACACAATCCATAAACACGAAGAGATAGCAAGGGTACCGTAATTAAAAAAAACCCCAAATATTATCAAACATAGTTAAATGTAGTCTGGGAAAGCGTCACATAAAACTAACATTGTCAATAAATTATTATTCTCCATCTTTCTCTTCCCGCAAACTCTTCAGCATATTTCACTTACATAAGTACAACTCCTTAACATCCAAAGTTTATAGTGAAATTATAGTGTTACAGTCTCGAAAGCTGCCTGAATATAATATGACTTTTAGGTTCTCTAATCGCCAAAGCCAGACTCCAAATTATGCAAAGATATAAAGCGAGGGACATCCACGTGTAATATGAATCAGAGATACGAATTAATATATAGACGTAAACGGAAAGGCTAAAAGCAACATCCTGCTTCATAAATGTACTAATGATAATCGCAAAGGAAAAGAGAAAGTTTAACGAGAATAAATAATTGCTGTTGTTGCAGGGCAAACACTGTCAGTAAGAATCAATTTTACGCATGCTTTTTTTGATTTCGCTAAGCTATTGTTGCAGTACGAGAAACATCACAGTGGAACGTCGCTGAAGATCATTATTTGTTTTGATTGGAAGCAAGGACGACTTTGAACATTACAGACAGATCATACATACATACATACATACATACATACATACATACATACATACATACATACATACATACATACATATACATACATACATACATACATACATACATATATATATATATATATATATATATATATATATATATATATATATATATATATATATATATATATATATATATATATATATATATATATATATATATATATATATGGAAAACATACCTTCTAAGTTAAATACAGCAATGTGTGAACATTTAATTCTTGAAAGAAATCTTCCTCTGTAACCGTAGTGTACTTCTTGAATTTTCTGAAATATAAGATAAGAATATTGTTATACTTTTAGGTACCGGTCAGTTTCTTTGGCAACCATCACCATAATGCCGTTAAACTTAAAATAAGTTTTTTTAAAGAACATATTTTAACCTTTTGTGTAAAGAATAGTTTAATTTCAGACACTAGTGCTGTCTGTGAAGCTTGGAATTATTGCCTGAAAGGCTCTGAATAGCCTAAACGTTGCCCTTAGGAATAACAATCTCAGGAACCTCTAGGAGGAGACCTCCTAGGACCCACAAGAGGTAAACATATCCCAGTCGAAATCGCTTTACTGTCAAGATGCTATGAAACTTTTTAAAAAAATGTCAACCCTCTGTAGTTGCTTTACATGTTGGTGTTGTCTTGTAAAGCTTGGAATTGTCTGAAAATGGTCTGAATAGCCTAAGAATTTGCTTTAAGAGTACATAACCTCCAGAGACTCTAGAGGTGACCCCTAGGACTCCTTCCACAGAGGTGAACATATTCCCATCTCAAGCTTTCCCCCTATCTGTTATTGTCAAGATGCTATTAAACCCCTTTTTCAATATATTTACCCTGTGTAGTCACTAATTTAGTATGGTGCTATATATCTACTAAAGTATTGTCATGCAGTCCACTCAGATTCACAATCAAATATCTGTCATATAAATATGATATATCGGGGGGGGGGGGGTTCATTATGTTTTAGAATTAAGCGATAGGGGAAGGTCAGCATGTTTTCGGTTTTACAGAGAGGGGACTTTTCGTCGGCCCGATGGAAAATTCACCGATTCCCCCCCCCTCCCGGCCGGAGAAACTGCCCGGTCCCTTATACCTTTGCATATGAATAAACCTTGGTCACGATACACCCCCTATATGAATACATATGTACATTTAATTAGGGAATGAGATTACATCAAGGTCGATTTTTATAGACATCAAAAACTAGTGTGTTGTTGAATGTGACCTAACGTTTAATATATCCTTGGAGGAAATATGGGCTTACATTATAATGATATCAGGTATACAACCGATACCTTTTACGATG